>NW_009707469.1:0-399 GCF_000703405.1 Apaloderma vittatum
CGGGTGGATGGCGGTGGCCTGCGGGGGCTGGAGGCAGCGCCGCGGGTGTCTCTCGGGGCAAAATGTGCTGGCCCCGGGGGCCGCCTCGCAGCAGCTGATGGTTTCGCTCGATTGCCTTGCAGACAAGAACCTAGAGAACGCGGAGGAAGCAGCTGAGCAGTTCAAGTTAATCCAGGCGGCCTACGACGTTCTCAGTGACCCCCAGGAAAGAGCCTGGTGAGCCATGTTTGTCTGGGAAGGACTCTTGTAATTCTCTCTCCGCCGGGACTTTGGATGTGGCTCTCGCTGGCCTTGCTGTAAGCCAGCGCCAGGCCCCTGTGGCAGCAGCTTTGGCTTCAGGCTTTGGGAAGAGTTGGGAGTCACACGAGGCGCGGCCTGCCGGGCAGGCACAGCTGCGTG
>NW_009707469.1:428-9751 GCF_000703405.1 Apaloderma vittatum
GGGAGGTGGTGCTTGGCGGAGCGCTGAGGGCTGCTCTGGGGACGCTGTTTCTTGGTCCCAGAGCAGGAGGCATCCTGCACGTTAGCATAGGCATGCCCCCCATCCCTGTCACAGTCCTCCCTGACCTGGTGGGACAGGCAGCGCCACGCTGAGTGTGTGCAGGTGTTGGGTGAGGTGCTGCCTGCAAGCCTTAACAAGGTACGTAGTGCTGTGTTTCTGTTAATAACGGTCCTGATCTGAAACACACACGCACATCCCTTTTCAAGAGATTGCCAGATTATGCAGCCAAAAGCACATGTGTGTGCTAAGTTTGTCCTCCTTGAAATGAAAGTACCGTTTTTCAATTTTTGTATAAAATCATAGAATGTGCTGGGTTGGAAGGGACGTCTAGAGGTCATCTAGTCCCACTCCAACCCCCCTGCAGAGAGCAGGAACATCTCCAACTAGATCAGGTTGCTCACAGCCCTGTCCAACCTGACCTTGAATGTCTCCAGGGATGGGGTCTCCACCACCTCTCTCAGCAACCTGTGCCAGTGTTTCACCACCCTCATTGTAAAGCATTTCTCTCTTATATCTAGTCTAAATGTGTCTTTTTAGTTTAAAACCATTACCCCTTGCACTATCACAACAGACCCCACTAAAAGGATTGCCCCTGTCATTCTTATGGGTTCCCTTTAAGGACTGGAGGGCTACACAAAGGTCTTCCCAGAGCCTTCTCCAGGCTGAACTGCCCAAACTCTCAGCCTGTCGTCGCAGGAGAGGTGCTCCAGTCGTCTGGTCGTTTTTGCAGCCCTCCTGTGGACCTACTCCAACAGGTCCATGTCCGTGTGTTGAGGATGCCAGAGCTAATGTCTTGTTCAGGGTTTTTTGTATGTAAGTGTTGGATAATTTAAATAATATCCTACCTATTTCTGAAAGCTTGTTGAACCATCTTGCTCTAATGTGTTTGCTAACTTCCCTTTAAGAAGTTGCTGTTACAGATAAAGTAATATTAAGTAAACTAAAAGTCAGGAGACAATATTTACTAAGCCTGCCTTTTTTTATTTTATTTTTTTCTCCTGTCTGAAGACTTGGGATGTGAAAGACAAATTCCAGACATTGGGCTAAGCTGTACATTGAGGTGACACTTGTGCTGTGTTACCATACTGGCACTGGGAATGTTCTGTGTCTCCAAGTCCTTGATACTATGTATTTTTTTCTAGGTATGATAATCACAGGGAGGCCCTGCTGAAAGGTGGAGTTGATGGAGACTATCAAGATGATAGTTTAGATCTGCTGCACTACTTCACTGTTAACTGTTACTCTGGATATGGAGATGATGAAAAGGTGATGAAATAATCTGTAGTTAATTTAAATTTCATGAAAAGTGTTTCGTGTTGAAAAGCTGTTTGTGCAATTGTAGAGCACAGGTAGTAATAACTCTTACACAAACCTTTCTAAGACAAAACTTATGCTGGACACTTAGGAAAGCTTTTAATTCCTGCTTATTATCCAACAGTTACTGAGTCATACTTCTAACTATACAACTACGGAATGTGTGTATATAATTTATTTATGTTATGTAGTGAAACATCTCAATGTTTTGAAATACCATCTGTTCATTGAGAAATGTACAACAAGGTAGAGTACTTCAAACTAAAAATAAAAGGCAATATTACAACAGTCCTTGGGGAAAGTGTTTTTCCTATAATTAAATTCCCTGTTGAATTTTAAGATACTAGTTGTAACATAAAAGCTCCAGGTGATTAGAAGGACCCTGAGAAGACCTCTAGAAAAAACAGAAAATCCCTATCTATCTTGGTGTTACTATACTAGTGAGTTAGTAACATCTTAATTTAAAAGAGAGATGGGATACTTAATAGTGAATTTTATGTTTGAAGCTTACTCAAAACTTGATCCTATGTAACCAGAAGCTTAACAGCTTCTCCAGCATGATCAAACATTTTTATTTTGTTTTAAATTGAGCAGAGGGACTTGATATGTGAGAGGGACAGAGATTACACAGAGGAGATGGAAATAAAAGGACTGCAGGAGTTAAATGGAAGGGTCTTGTTGTCTAGAGCAAGTGTTTACAAGGCCTTTCCCCCAATTTTGAGTTGCTGTTGCGGAATTGTAATATTTCTCTAAAATACAGTACTGTAGCTGAGCATTTGTACATCTGTTATTGAGCCACACAAAATCAATCAGATTGATTACTGTTCTTATAATTTCAGGGATTCTTTACAGTCTATCGACTAGTTTTTGAAAAGATTGCCAAGGAAGAGATGGAATGTATGACCCAGGAAGATATTGAAGAATTCCCTACGTTTGGATATTCCCAAAGTGACTATGATACAGTAAGAGCAAGTGCAAATCTGAACTGAAAGTAACATAATGAAGTTGTTACTCTGTCCCACACTGAAATCAAAAGAAAGGCTTCTGCCAGTATCTGCTGTCTTTTCTATTACTGTAGGCCATTACCATAAAGGAAGTGCTTGCGTTCTGATTCACAGTGTTTAGGTGAATTAGAATTTGTATTTCCTGTTGGACTGTATTATTAGCGAGACTTTTAGGGTAAACTATCGAACAACTCACAGGGCTAACCATCAGTTATGCCAATGAAACTTAACTGTAGTGCAAGACCTAGAAAAGAAAAGATGTTTTCTTTGCTTCCTGAGAATGGTTTGCCTGCCTTTTAATGCAACTTACGTTACAGAAAGGGATATTGAGATAATTTTTTCTTATGGTGTCTTACCTCATTTGGGAAAACTGCATACCTGCAGTGCAAGCTCCCACTGTGATACTTTTGTCATCTACAATTATTCTGTAGTAAGACTTCACTTCCAAAATATTGTATGCTTTCGTTTGGGAAGCAAGAAAAGAAAATATGTGGGGGCACTAGAGTTCTTGTAATCTGGTTTGCCAAGTAGTTGTCATACTCTTTCAGAATTACAGTGTTCCTGTGTTGAAATTAAGTAGTAAACTAATAGCATGTTCCCCAGTCAAAAACTGCACAGTGTCAGCATGCTCAAATGTTCTTCTTTGTCTGCTACTTCTCCCCCTCACTTTTAGTAGAATTATACTGTCTAATTATATGAAACTTAAATTGATACATACTTTAAAAATTAATAACTACAGTAGTACAGAACTTGGCTGGGCTTGGAAACAAAGTTACAAATCAAACTAAGTAGTGTCGGAATTGAGTGTCTGAAGGTCAGGTACAATTACAGGATTTTACAGGATTTTTTTTTTCCATTTGCAAAGGAGGTAAATGGAAGTCCTTCCCAGGGAGAGAATATTTAATATCTCTGAAAATTCAACAGAACTATCTTGAAATATCTTTTGGAAACTGCTTCTTTTGTGGCCATGGGATAGGTATTATTATAGATCCAAAATAGCTTTTTATGCTGTCAATTAATAACCGCAAAAAATGTGTGGAATTCTAGCACTGTAATGCTTTGATATTTGCCTTGTTCTTGCTGTTCTGGAAGCAGTAATGCTTGGTTTTGTATTTTTTTTTAAAAAAAAGACAATTCATAGGACATAAAGGTGTTGTATGGTAAGTAGCCTCAGTTAAATGGGAATGTCATTATCGCTGTTATATTCAGACAGATTACACTGTCAGAGGATTCCAGCATTGCAGTGTCCACTTTTCTACTCAGTGAGACTATTGTGGGAAAAGGGAAGGAGTTTTAGAAGAGAGCTACAAAAACTCTACAGAGGCTTCAGAATCTGTGATGTGAATGTTCGTATGGTCAGTCTGCGGAGTTAATTAACAAGAAGCTTAAGGGGCAGCTTGATCAGTGCCAGGAAGGCAGGGAAGATATTCTTAAGTCTGTGACTTCGCAAGACTCATAGGCTTATTAGTTGCAGAAACAAAAGCCACCAGCCCTTAAGTATAAGTAGTAGGCAAAACAAAATCCATCTGGGAGTTCAGCAAGAGCTGCTGTAGTCTTCTGGAGAAGGCCAGAGATGTGTCAGGTGGCTGCTGATGAGGAAGGTCTTAGTTCACACAGCTAGTGATGGGAAGGATGATCTCTGTTGTCAGCATCTTTTTGCGCGGAAGATACCCTCTTCTGAAGCAGAAATCTGAGATAGGGAGTCTAATCTCACTTAGTTTATTGCATTAAATATGAATATTTTTTGGCTATTGTAGAGCTGTGATTTTGTGATAGCAGAGAAAAGCTGTAGTGACTTTAACTGCCAGAGCCCACAGCCATGAACTTTTGCATGTAGATAGGCTGTTAGAAATTAGTGTTGAGGTGTTGGTAGTTGTAGTTCATGTGAGCATCAATGACAGAAGGAGGAGGAGATGCTGGAAGAAGAGATACTGAACTGTTAAAATACTTATATGAGGTATTGCAAAATATAAACAGTAGTGCATGTAGGAGTAAATAGTAAGAAGGCAACTTAAAGGGGCAAATAGTATAAGAAGGAAGTTTTTTTGTTTCATGAATATACAAAATGCAGAAGAGTAATAATTGGAGGGGCATAGAGAACAAAGTAAAAATAACTTTAGTGCCATTTTAGTGCCATCTAGCTTTTACTCATGGATGGTTAAAGGAAGGATAATAAGGAAGGGTCATTTACAGTTTCTTTTAACATGAGAGCTTAATTTTAACCTGCAGTCATATAATTTGCTAACAAAACAGGAGTGAATTTATCTTCATAGTCCCTTGTTTAACTGTTTAAGTCATGGGTGCATGCTGTTGTCTATGCCAAAAATTTACATGACTTAGTAAAAGAAAGATGAAACAAATTCATGAAAGAGAAGTCCGTCAAGGGCTATTCATTTCTGTCTTCTTCTGGAAGCAAAGAGAATATGCCAGGAAGAAATAGCATTATGTATATTTGTTCTGTTGCTAGTTTTGTGCTGGTCATTGACTGCTGTTGGAAATGTATGGCTGATCTTCGATGTAATTGAGTAGAATGGTTCTTAGGCAATAAGCGTGCATGCCTACCTCCACACAGCATATCTAATTCTAATTGTGCTTTTCAGTTTGACAGGTAAAACACAGCACAGCTAAGTAACCAGATGCTAGTGTCAGTGTTGCCAAAAGCAGCAACTGCAAAGAGAGCTCTCTAAACCAAATGCTAGTTTAGAAAGTCAGCAGTGGTTTATTAGCAAAGTTGGCCAAGTCTGGATGCTAGATGAAACTAGCATCCTGCATTGAAAAACTGTAGCATATTTATTTTGTAACTTATTAGTATATACTTGCCACTAATTCTACAGTTACTGATTAGTAATAACGGTTACATTCATCATTGGTTTGGTATATTAAAATTACCTTTGCCTCTCATGTAAATTAGCACACATGCTCCTTGTGGGTGTCAGAGAGTGAGTTTTCAGCACTCTGAATTGAGTTAGTGATTGCAATCTCCCACTGCCACATTTAATTTTGGCTCACTTTCGGGCTTTCATAAACAGTTTTTGATGTTTTGGTACCCTCTTATTTCCCATAATGAGGGTTTTGTCTAGAAAAGCCCCACTTAGGTTTGGTTCCACACACTCCCAAGGACGAACAGCAACATCAGCATGATCCAATCCTGCAAGGGGTAATTTTTTTAAAAGTTACAGTTTAGAATAGTTCAGAGATTTGGCATAGTTGGAAATTTTAAGGACGATATTAGAAGTTTCTCTAAATCTTTGTGTGATTTATTGTTACTCTGAGGAAAAATTGTGGCTTGTATAGAAGACTCAAAACTGCTACAGAAGTCCTGAAATATTTGGTATGGCTTTTGTCACCCCTCTAAACACAAGTGACTTGTTTGTTTTTTATATTTTTTTCACTACAGGTAGTTCACCCTTTCTATGCATATTGGCAGAGTTTCTGTACTCAGAAAAACTTTGCTTGGAAAGAAGAATATGATACACGGCAGGCCTCAAACCGCTGGGAGAAACGAGCTATGGAAAAAGAGAACAAGAAGACAAGAGAGAAAGCAAGGAAAGAGAGAAATGAACTGGTCCGTCAGCTAGTGGCCTTTATTCGTAAAAGGGATAAAAGAGTAAAGGCTCACAGAAAACTTGTAGAAGAACAAAATGCAGAAAAAGCTAGGAAAGCAGAGGAATTTCGGAGGCAGCAGAAGCTCAAACAAGCCAAGTATGTAAATATGGAACAAAGCTTTTCTTTTAAACTTGGAGAAACCATCTGTGAAGATAGAACTGGATTCTATAGAACTGGATTCTAACAGTAGCTCCACTTGCTCCTTTAAGCATCCTTAAAAATTTTGTGTATTAATTTTAGTTTTAGTTTTGTGCTTTTTAAAACTTGAGTGTCTCTGCGTTTTACTGGCATGTAGAGATGTGAGCTAACCAGGGAATAATTATCTGAATGCTGCAGGTAACCAGCTGTAGTACCACAGAATGCAGTGTACTTTTGTTTACTTGGGGAGTATTTGATAGGTATCACTGTTCCTTTAAAGAAAAAAGATATGTTTTGGAATGAGAGAGAACAGGACTATGAAAACCTGGGCTTAAACTGTCTTCACCTGTCTTCGCACTGTACCTGCTGAAGAAGAAAAAAAGTGAGAAAAATGGTCCTAGTCTTGCATCTTTTTCCTTTTAACTTTTTAGAAAGGACTCTTTCATTTGACTAAATGCAATTTTTTTTTTCATGCTTTCATTTTTTTGCAAAATTAAGTAGAAAGAAGAGGTTGATTGTGACCACAATTTATTCCTCCAGCTAGAAGAGTTTTTTGCCTGCAAATGGGAGCAAGGAGCTTAAATTATTAAGAGTGCACTTGCAATATAATTTCGTATTGATTAAAATTATAGTAATTATAATAGAGATGGAGTATATTATGTATGATTTATCTATTTTTATATATATTTTTCTCCTTAAGGGGAGAATGAAGCAGAATTACACGTTTGCAGACATAGCTTGGTAATTCTGAGTGTAGGAGCCAGCTGGAGCAAAATTCAGCTGTACTGTGGTGCACTGAATGTGATAACTAGGGCCACACTTAGATTTGGAAAGCTGAGCTGGTGCATTCCCATAGTGCAGAGTCAAGTAATAATGTGCGTATGGGTCTGGATCTTGCAGCAAGTAAAAGCAGCTGTACTGCTTTGAGGATTGAGCTGACTTTCCTACTGTTAGCTTGATATTGACCAGGCTGCAGAGCATTTCTTGCCTGAAATTCAGGCAGGACCCACCTATGTTACTGCCTCTTTACTTGCAGCATAAATGTGCCTATTGATATCACAAATTAACTGCTGGATTTCCTACAGACAGTTTTGTGCTCCATCAGGTGTTCAGGACTTTTCTCTTAAAATACCAGAGTAGAACAAGTTAACTTTTAAATAATGCTATATCTGTAATTCGCATCTCATGAACATCATGTAGAAGTTACTGTATTATTTTACTTAAAGGCTTGCCGAGCAGTATAAAGAGCAGAGCTGGATAACTATGTCAGATCTTGAGAGAGAGTTGCAGGAGATGGAGGCACAATATGAAAAGGAATTTGAAGATGGATCAGACTATGCTGAATTAGAAGAACAGGAGACAAAAGATGTCGAAGGTATGGGCTGTGTGTAGGTGATCTATATTGAGTTGTTGCAGCCTGAGTGTTGTCTCACTGCACTTAAAGCCACATATTAACAGTTCTGACTGTAGTGCAGCTCTTTTCCTCCAGCTGAGGGGGTACCAGGCTAGAGTCTGGCCCTGTCTGATGTTTTCCATTAAGCATGGGAAGAAGCTACAGCTGTTGATTTTTGCTAGTGTATGATTTGGTGAGATGGTCTTGATCTGTCTGCCTGCCAAAAATACTAAAGAAGTTGAATTTTATGATGATTTGCTGGGGCTTTAAGAGCAGCTTGCTCAAAAATTGCTCATCTGACTTTGTCTCTCTGATCCCCACTGATCTCTTCAGACAAACTGAATGATGAGAATGAAGAAGCTGAATTTGTTGATGGTCTGTACTGCCCTGCTTGTGACAAATTGTTAAAAACTGAGAAAGCGTAAGTGCTTGTCATTGGGGATTTGGGGGTGGAGGTGTTGGGGTTAAACTTCATTGAAAATGTATTTTCAAGACTTTTAAACCTCACATAATGGTCAGTGTTCTCTTTCCAGTAGAGACATTGTCAGGGCAGAGTTTTCCATACTTAGTAATGATCAATAATGGGCCTGCTTTTAATCTATTTGTAAATGTAACACTGTTTGCTCAGACCTACCTGCAGTAATGATTTTCTGGTCTTCACAGCATGAAGAATCATGAAAAATCAAAGAAGCATCGAGAGATGGTAGCACTGTTACGACAGCAACTGGAGGAAGAAGAAGGAAAGTTTCCTGTGTCTTTGGGTGATGCAGATGGAACACATACCAAAGAGGAGGAAGAAACAGAAGACATGCCCAAGCAGAAGTACTTAATTTTAATTAGTTTAATTTTATAGTGACTAATGATTTAATAAGTCTCAGAAGCCCTCAGAAGGAGCTTGTGATGACTTACAGTTGTGTTGGAACTCACAGTATTCTGCCATTTAAAACATTTCTTAACATCAGAGTTCCAGTAAAATGCATGCCTTAGTATGATGAGATTCAAGTGTTGTAGAGTAATATGTCACATTTTCTCTGCTTGTTAAAAAGAAAGGAGTGATATTTTTCAAAGAGGAGAACTTGCACAGGGCCAGTGTTTATTGATTTTAGTACATTTTTGGTACTTCTTGTCAGTTGGATGGTGGCATACATAGAAAATGAGCATGCTTAAAGTCAGAATTGATGAAGGAAGTTGCACAGCTTCATTCTTTGAATGGCCAAAGAGTGATAGAATCGTAGAACAGTTTTGGTTGGAAGAGACCTTCAAGATTGAGTCCAGCCTTTGTCCTAACCCTATCAACTCCACTAAACTATGTCCCTCAGCACAAGATCTGCCCGTCTCTTAAACACCTCCACGGATGGTGACTCAATCACCTTCCTGGGCAGCCTGTTCCAGTGCCTGCAACCCTTTCAGAAAAGAAATTCTTCCTACTCCAACCTGAACCTGCCCTGGCGCAACTGAAGGCCGTTTCCCCTCATCCTGTCACTCTCCACTAGGGAGAACAGACCAAGCCCCGCCTCACTATAACCTCCTTTCAGGTAGTTGTGGAGAGCAATAAAGTCTTCCATGTCTCCTCTAGACTAAACAGCCTGGATGCCGTTGGCCTTCTTGGCCACCTGGGCACGCTGCTGGCTCATGTTCAGCTGCTGTCCATCAACACCCCCACGTCCCTCTCTGCCTGCCAGCCCCCCCACCCCCTCCCCCCAAGCCTGTAGCGCTGCTGGGGGCTGTTGTGGCTGAAGTGCACGACCCGGCATTTGGTCTTGTGGAAACTCGTGTGTTTGGCCTTGGCCCAGTGATCCAGCCTGTCC
>NW_009707470.1:0-8253 GCF_000703405.1 Apaloderma vittatum
AAAATCCGGCTGAGCCAACCCAATACAGTGCCACTTGAATTTAGAACATCACATGTAGAGAAGGAAAAGCTGTTGTGCAGTAATTGCTCATGATTTAAAGTTTTCCTTATTTGAATGCAGTACAACTGTAAAGTCCATCCACGTGTTTGGGCTGCGGAGCAGTTCCTGCCATTGGAGCACTGACTGAGAAACAAGGTCTGTAGAGCCAAGCAATTCCTCTGCAAGAGAGCAAAAGGAAAGGTCACAGAGTTAATTTTCACTTGGCCTTACCTAACTTCTGGCCCAATGGACTTAGGTAGCAAACAACCTCATTCTCCCACTTGTACAGCAGTTTCAGCTGCTCTGTAGCTATTAAGGCATTAATTGCAATAAGTTACAATTATATTTCTGAAGCATTAATTACATCCTATTAAAGTAAAATCACACTCTGAAGAAATCAGCCTGAAGCAAAGAAAATATTTTTTGGTTGTATGACTAAAAGCAGAGGAGCAAGTGTGCATACTAATAACAGCAGAATGGCGCTAAGTCTCCTGCTATAGTCCATTTCCAGTGGCTTTGTTGGTTTACTGGGCTTAGGCTTGGGTCGTCTTCTTCCCTCAGAAGCTGGTAGTGTCCGCTCTAGCCGAAAGGAAAACGGGGAGTAGGACAATCAAAAGAAGTTCATGAGGAAGGCTGCACTGCACTGAGTTTCTACCAGTGAGAACGCTCTTCTAAGGTGAACACTTATACCATAATCAAGTGACTGAGCCTCGGCTTTCTTAAGCCTTTCAGCTCAACTACTGAAACCAAAGCACTTATGCTCTGGGAAGAGAGGGGTGAGAGACTCCGTCAGGCAGTCTTCAAGTGACAACACTTGCCTGCTCAGCTGCTGGTTAAATGGCCTATTCACTGAGCATAGGGTTTCTCTGAAATTTCTCAGCCTGGCGGAAGAAAGCTTAAGTTAGAACAGCGCCCAAAACTCAGCCACTAGCACCTTCTGAGCAAATGTCACTTTCTGTCTCTCTCTTTGAACTGATTCATTTGTGGATGTAAACTAATATGCACAAACTAAGCAAGCTTGGAGTCTACTAGATCATGGCTTCTTGGGCTTCTTTTTGGGTGATATTGTATTCATAATAAGCCAATTTATAGAAAACAGCTCAAGGACCAAGTCTTTAAAAAAATAAACACACAGAGCTGTAGATAAGTTAACTTCACCCAGCTTCTCTGTGCCTGTTTTAGCATGAGCAGGCTCTGACCCTAGAAGTTACCACACTGACAAATGGCTTTCCTGAAAATTCCCATTGCCATCCTTGAGCTTCTGCGCCAACCTGAACTAAAAGACTTGCATCAGTTCTTGCAGGATCAAAGCCTAAGACTACGAGTTGCTTAGGACAGGGCTCTACATGAAGGCACATGCCAGCAGGTAATAAACAGCACAGTGCAAATATTTATTATTATTTAGAATGAAAACTAAACTAACTTTTTCCCGAATTACCTCCAGTTTTTAGCAATAAACAACTTACTTGTACCAAGCTTGGCTCCTCCTAGGAACTGATCACTTGAGCTGAAAGTTGACTGATCCCAGACAGTCAAGTGTAGACACGATCGCTGTAGCTGAGCTGGGGTAACACCATCAAAGACAAACAAGTGTTTCCACTGGGGACAGGCTTCTTTCTTCAGGACAGGAGACTTGCGCTTCACCTCTGCTTGGTCTGGAAGGATAAGACAACTTCCCAAAAACAATGGGAGTTCAGCAAGGTTACTGGTTTCTCAACCAGAAGAATGGAACATTCGCAGTAATCAACTAGGGCCCTTTGGTTTGCCTTACATAGCAAAGAAGTTCAGTTTAAGTGCAAGGTAGAACACGGTGCCAGAATGTTTATTTTGGGACTTCCTCATCTTCCTGTCTGCTTTCAGTGTGGGTGCAAGTAGGCTCTTCTAGTCTGCTTTTCCTTTGCTGTCACTGCCTGCAGAAGGAGTCTTCACTCCCCATTCTGTTACCCAATACTGCTTGAAACCTGCCTTTCAGTAGATAAAATGCTTACTTGTTTCACTGAACACAGGTGCTACAGTCAGCAAAACAACTTCATGAGATGCTGTACGTGGACCCCAGTATCATATTTATAGTGGCACCCAGGGCCTGACAGCAAGAAATCAAAATGATCCCACATACAAGCTACTCTGCACATGGAAGAAAAATGCAATCCCTCTTCTTCTAAGAAGTCTAGAATGAAGAGGATAAAAGATTCCCTTTCAGCGTATCCAAAGCTATATTTAATTCTCAGAGCTGAAAATAGGAATGGAAATATCGTCTTGATCTGCACTATTTTTTTTTTCTATCCTAATATCTAAAAGCAGATACTGAAACCAGTGAACTCTAAATTTTAAGGATATTGGTGAATTCTGAAGTTCCATTCAGAATGCACGGAGCGGCTAGGTCCATGAGTGCCCTGCTGAGTGCTGCCGTTGTGCAGACACACAAATGCCACCATTACAAGGAAGTCTGATTAAGAGTGTGGACAACACCACTTTCTCACACCAGTCTCCAGATGAAAATATGTTAATACATTGCACAGAATGTGTGTGACATTTTCTGTCCCAAGTGTTGTTAAACGTGCATACATACATACATACCCTTTAACAAATGAGTTCAGCATCCCAGCAGATCTCAGCATGGGCAAGTTTCTGGCCCCAAATATCATAACTTGAAGCTGGCAGGTGGGAACTCCTTGGTCGTTTTTTCCTGAAACAGGAGCGTTTATCACATGAAATAACCATTTAGTTCAGCTGGTAGCTTAAGACACTGCTATAAGTAAGTGGGAAAATGCCTAAGCGGTACTACTGAGGTAAGGACTCGGAGTGCTGTACTAGGACCATTTGAAAGATTTTAACCTGCTTGTACAGTGTACGATTCACACGCCAAAAAAAGCAAGCGATGAGTAGCAGGTTGCTTTGCGATTCCTGTGCTCAAGACAGAGCTTTCTGTTTTATTTGTGAAAAGTAAACACCAGCCAGTACCCACAGGAGTGTTTCTCTGAAACAAAGCCAGAGAAACAGCCAAAGCTACAGTGTGATACAACTCCTCTGTTACAGCTCCACTTATAGAATGGGGGCCCAATGCACAGGCAAGGAAAGAGAGGAAAAACAGAAGAAAGCAATCTGATAACTTTGGGGCCATTTGGAAAAGGGAACAAAATTAACCTAACAGCTAATTAGATCTTCCTACTGGTGTCTACCTGTTGCTATGGTCCTGAACACAGGAGCATTACTAGAGCTCTGAACCAATACATACCTCACTATGATCTAGGGAGGCAAGGAAAATGAGGTTGTCTTTTCCCTTCCCCCACCAAATGTTTATTTTACTCCACTAGCAGGTGCTTGCTCTGACACACTACAGCAACGTTTAACATACCGTGCAAGTCTTTCATTATCACAGATGGAATCCCGATTGTATGTTTTGAACCCAACATCTTCCAAGGGAAAAAATCTCTCTAAAATGAACCCACTGGAGGAAGTCAAGGATGCTGGCACCCCAGCAGCCAGTTCTCTTTCGCCTTTTTCCCTAGGCTGGCAGTCTCCTCCTTGGGCAGTAAAACCGCTGCACCAACTCCAGAGCAAGCTTTACTGGCAACAAACACGATAGGCACAAGCTTGCCAAACAGCTGGATGCCTCTTAATGCTGCTATTATAATGTGCAGCTTTTCTTGGCATTAAAAAGAACAAAACCAGGAAGTTGGCAAATGTTTGGATTTTAACTACTTTAAAATATAATACAATGCAAACTCCCATTTACATTAGCAGTTACAACCACCATACAAGAATATTATACAGACATATCATCAGTCCTTCATTGATCTCAATTCTTTTCTAGCTAAGAAATTCATATATGCTGAAACATTTTATACCTTCAAACTGGAAATTTTTATACTGGGCTGGTACTGACAGTCTTGCAGACACGAAGAGTTCGCCGCTATAGTGGATAAGATCATCTTCAGGCTTTTCAAGCTGAAGAAAGGGACATAGAGAAGGGTGATCTTTTCTCATAGCTTTCATTACATCTTGCTCTTAAGATTTGATTAAGCACAAAAACTAAGAATCACCTTGGGTTTGAGCTGGTACCAGCCGGACAACTGCATCGAGTTGTCTTCGAAATTCCATGTTGCCAGCGGAATCACCACTTCCCCCAAAAACACCCTGTATTTGAGTGCTCCTGCGTGCCACACGGAGATCTGAAGCTGCCGACTTCCCAGCTGGGAATATTCAATCTTGTACTAGAAAGATACACAGCATTTACCAAGCAAGACACAGGATGAACTCAGGCCCTTGCTCATTACCTGCTCAAAGGAAGCCCGGCCGCAGCATGGCTGAAGGCACCTGGGCACAGACCTGGTCCAAACATGCTTTGCAATCTTCATATCACCCCACTACTTAAACAGTAAATAATGCTCATTCAAATACGAAACAACATTCCAGGAATACCTTGACCTGCATTCCTAAAGATTTTGATTAGTAATTCAGAACTTTAAATACTTGTAGACCGTGTTTGTTCGTTGCGTGTTTGTTGGGGTTTTTTAAATGTTTGTTTGACACTCCCAGCAGGATTTGGTTGCTCTGGAGGCCAGTTCAACATCAAGACACCTCACGAAGGTGCTAAAACTCTTATTCTGGTCAGCGGACATCTACTCAGTGCAGTTGGGGGCAAGGAAGTAATTCATCTGACCACTAATTAAAGCCCTGACCCACTCCCAAAACACAGTTAGAGCCCTTTAAGGCTTTGTCAGTATCTAATATACCCACATGAGATTGGCAAACGTGATCCCGAGCCTACAGGTGACCTGCACCCACCTGGACTGAAACCTGGAGGCGATGGTGTGGAGGAGGACCTTGCTACCCACATTTAGGCTGCTGAATAACAAGCTGGGTGTAGGCTAATCACCCTGAAGAGCACTTACAGTCCCACAGGCAGCTACCTAAATGCAGATGCCTTAATTTGCAGTTGAATCCCACTGAGCTGGATCTTGGTGTCACAATGTAGTTTGTCTGCACTAGTGCTATGCTCTTTTGACCATTTTTTTTCTAGTCTGGATAAACTAATAATTAGACCAAACTAAAAGATTTCTAACTAAACTACTTTTAGTGTCCGTGCAGCCAGCTGAGGCATGACTCTCACTCTGCCTTTATCAGTTCTGCATGACTCTAGCATCAAAAAAGGGCTCTAAAATTAGGACCAATTATTCCAGCTTCAGGCTTTCTCTCCTCCCACCTTAAACCCTCTATAGAGACTTTGGGCTATATGAGAATTACACACATTACATAAACTGTTTTTTTATTATTATTATCTAATTATAACAGCAGTCTTTTCAACCATTTTGCCTGTCCCAATCACTACAAGTTCTTGACGTTCAGACACGCAAAGAGACACTTTTGTGTAGCTCAAGGAGCAACAATACAAGTTTTTCTCTTTCATTAATTTTGTTTCATATTTCTTCCAAGACAGCACGTCACTGAAGCACTAATCATTTTACGTGCTACTGCAGCTCATTGACACACAGAAAAAAATGGGTTTGCAGCGAGTACAAAACTGGAGCTGGGAACAACTAAAAACTAATCCACCTTCTCCCAGCTGACAGCAGTCAGATTCAGTTTCATGTTTCCTTAACTATCTGTGAACTAAGAATAACGGATCCTATTTTCTACATCCTTACAAGGATGCAAGAAGCAAGGCACTAAGAAATTATTAACATCTGCTACTAGACACTACAGAGTGATGGCTTGGCATGACTTGCACAGGGAAAAGGAAGCAGACAGCATTTCTGAGGTGGCAGAATTCAGTCAGCTTTCAGCTAAATGCAGAGCGACTCTGCAGACAAAGGGGGTATCGGCTGCAAAGCGTAATTGTGTAATAAAAACCTGTTGCAACACATCCAGTTCCTCAATGTACAAAAAAAGTGTCTATGGAATACACTCTCGCCACAAGGTAACTCAGAACAACACTGGAATTAATTAAAAGTGTTTTGCAAATAAAAAGTAGTTTGCAATTCACTATTGTAACTCCAAAAGCATTTTTATCTTATTTGGACTGAAAGACATAAATTTTTAAATGATTGTTGTCTGTGACTCCCAGTTTTGACCCATCAGGATAATTACGAACTTGCAGAATTGGATGTTACAAAAGAAGACATTACCATGGGAAAGTACATTTAGCATCTCACAATTGCAAACTGTACCTTCAAAGTTTCATCGAATTCTGGGTCCACCGTGTTCTTTTTGACAGCTGTCTTCCGCTTACTCCGAGGAGATTTATCAGGAAGCAAATAAACCTTAACATACCTTATACATAGAGAGAATGATATATCATTCAGAAGAGGGACTGAAATCAAACTGAAGAAAAAGTAATTTTTTTTTCTTAATTCTTGAACAATTTTATTGACTTTGTAATTTTCCAAACAATAAAATGGCAAATTGTGATTTATATAATTTCTCAGTTAAAGCAGGCTGACTATAAGGATCCCTGGATATCACTCAGCTAATTTGTTTCAATTCTGTTCTAACTGGGGAATGATTGGGATCCGAATAGGAAACTTTTGTTTTCACACTCTTGGCCTCTGATAAAATAGCCAGCAAGGCAGTCACCTTGCCAGTTGAAGTGATAGTTTTATGATGAAGACAAACAACATATCTGCTCAAAGGCGGGGGCGGGGGGGAAATCAATTCAACTAAAGTTGTTGCTTGTTCATGAAGAAAATATCATCTTTACAAGCACCATGTAGGAAAAAAAAAGTATAATCATACAAATAATACATAATAATTCATAACTCTTACAAATGCTCATTTTTGTAATAGCCACCAGGGTGAAAATGGGAGAGTGTCTAAAGTGCTCAAAATTGCCCTAACGTTCATTCCAAGAAAACCAGTAAAAAAAGTTTCTGGAAGCTGAACTGAACCAATACCAAGCATCAATGTCTCCTACCCCAAGTTTTTTATGTGTAGGTCAGATGAATTTTAGTAATTAATATTCCTCTTAATACAAGTTCAGTATTTTTGTCATGGCTTCAAGGCTAAGGAGTATTAGCAAGAGAGAGTGGTTTCTCACAGCTTGGCAGGGAAAAGAGTGATTAAGATAATACTAAAATTTTTAAACTGTACTTGCATATGTTTCGTATATTACAATTAAAAGCTATTTTAAAACAGCCTCTTGATTAACTTAACTGGGTAAAATCACATGCATCTCTTATAATCAGTGCAGAACTCACACATCCTTCCTATTCCTTCCGAACTTATTTTAAAACTACTTTAAAAAATATTGACATACTAGAAGTTTTAACTTCTTGCTCCATCACCCCAGATCAATTTCATTAAAAAGTAGTCAGACTTCAAACCAGTCAACAAGCCCATTAACAGGCTTTAAAGTCTGCTTTTCAGCAAGCATGTTAAGTGAGCACACTAACTGTACTTTTTCTGTTGGCTTGGAAGCCAACAGAAATACATAAATATATACCAATAAAGAACATAACGTTCACTACACAGCACTTCTCACATTGCCTTTCAGGCTTCCTGCAACTGTTTGCCTGGCTTATTTACCAGCGGACTTAAAGAGCCTCGACCCACTTCTGAAGTGCTCCCAGACCACCCTGCCTCACAAGCTGCTGTGCCAGCAAGGCTCCTTCCATCACCACACTTGTCTTTAAGAATATCCTCTGCAAGATGCACGAAAGTGGTGTTTCCTTCTGGGTGAAGATGACTGCACCTCCACAGTTACAATGTGGTCTCTCAAGTGCTCCGACACGAGGTGGGAGTAGGGACAAGGACCAGGTAGTTAGGCATTTAATCTGGTGATTTTCATCCATCGTTGCTGCATGGTCAGAGAGGATCGTTTAGTAATAAATGGGCAAATCACCAAGGCTTAACTCTCCAACCAAAAACTTCTATGGCATATTTTAACTACAGAAGCATGTATTTCTTACTCTTACAATAATATACAACTCTTACACAGCTTTAGATTTTAAAATCTATCTGTAGAAGTACCTGAAATTGCTATTCTTATTACAGAAGGGAGAAGCACAGAAGTAGTATAGCAATCACTGCGTGACTCACAGTGAGTCAGTAGATGAATTAGGAACATGCCTCATGTTTTAGCCACTTACCTACTAATTTTGTGGGCAAACCTCAAGAGCTAAAATCTAAACAGCTGTTGATGAGATCCCAAGGTACACATCAGTAACACAGGCACAGTAACACAGGTACACAACTGCCTGCTCACAAGCAGGGAAA
>NW_009707470.1:8284-35173 GCF_000703405.1 Apaloderma vittatum
AAATACTAGCAGAAAATGGTCAGAATGGAATAAGTGCTGGTATGACACTTATTTGCCTTGCAGTGTGTGTACATAAAAACAGCTGGTGTGTGTGTTGGATGCTCCAAAAGTGCTACCATGGCATAGCATCACACATCAATCAATTTCAATCACAACATACAAAAGTATCTTAAAACCAGAATGTTTTCCTTATCCTTTTCTCCTTCTCTACAAAACACTTACGGGTTACATTTTTTCTTCTTCTCTTCTCCGTAAGCCAGATTCTTGCATCCCTTGATGCAAATTTCTAAGATGCAAGCTTTGAAGATGTATCTTATGGCAAGCTCTATTTCTCCCATGACGTTAGCCTTGCCAAAATTGCCAGACTCGGTGCAAGTGCTGTTAAGACTGTACAAACTCCCCTAAGAAAAAACAAAATGACAAATATTTGGGAAAAGTAGCTTCAGATCAAAAGCACAAAACATTTATTTCTCTCAAAGGTCAGAATCTTTATAGGCATGACTGTAGAGCTACTGCAAATCATGAAGATTTAAGGTAACCTGGATAAAACATTCTATTGCTTCTGTAACAGCCCTGAAAATTTTGACTGTAATTGCAAATCTACTTCTTTGCCTTTTTCTCTTCCGTAAGGTCTCTAGGCTAAGAAAATGCCTTCTTAGGTAACTTCCAGATCTAGAAATTATCTTTGAATAAAACTTCTATGTGGCTTCTCATCAGAAAAATGGGATGAGAGTTTGAAAGGAAGAGAGTGAAAAAAACCTCTGAAATCTAAGAATATAAGAAACATCGAACTAGACTGCTTTGTATACATCATTCATAGCAGGGTACACTGCCAAGGCATTAGGTTCTATCACACATTAAAGGACACAAGTGGCCTTGCACATCCAGTAAATATCCTACAAGATTCACCATTTCCTTATGAAAATCACATACTTTGTACTGCAGCAAGCTGCTGAGGAAAGATTAAAATATGAAGACATTCAGTTGTCATTATGTTGGTGCATAAAGTATCAGAGAATCACAGAATGTTAGGGGCTGGTAGGTACCTCGAAAGATCACCTAGTCCAACCCCCCTAGCTCACCTCAGCCACTTTGTTTTCCTTTCATCTACTTTTGCTTATGGGGCAAAGGCGTGGATGCTGTCCATCCAGATATATAAACAGCATTTATGCCTAGCATTTACAGAGGCCACAAAATTGCACTGAAGGAAGAGACTATAATCTTTTTGGTGGCTCAAACTTTATGGTGCTATCTTGCCTTTACTGTAACAAATTGTCAATTCACTCAAACCAATTCGGTCTCCATTCATTTAGAATAACATTCTTTAAGGCAAGCCCTAGAAATTTTTTACACAGCGTACGTCACAAAGACGCAATGGTTGTGATCAATCTCACAACGTTGCCAGAGATTGCCAAGATATCTGTGTCCGATGGCTCCTCCCTCTGGAACGCCAAGCCACGCAGGCCTGGTTAACTGCGGAGTTCTTGCATTGCACAACCCAGCAGTTAAGAGTGCAGGGCAGTGTTTACGAGATGCCCTTTGCTTGTGCAGCTTGCCAAATATTCATTTTAAAATTCACACCAACAGCTTAATTAAAGCAGCTCTCTACTCCATCTTAGAAGCCCTAAGTAACATATGAACTTAACAAAAGGGTCAGAGTGCTTACTGAGAAAGGCACAAGAAGCGTTAGGACTCTTTTGACCTGTTGATGTTGCACGTAATCTGGCTCCCTCCACAAGACGTGTGTCAGTGTAATCAATCTTCCTCACAGCTTTGTTCAGCTCTGCTCTTTCACTCACTGACATATTTTTATTCATCTAACCAGAAAATGCTTATTTTCCACCAAAATCCTTCATGACAAAGGAATGCAAACACAGTTTTGTCTTAGCTTACATGTGCTAAAAAAAGTTCTTACAAGTCCCTAATATTTATTCCACAGAATCTCTTATTTATTTAGAGAGGCTTGACAAGTGTTCTGATGAATGATGTCTGGACTGAATATCACCACGTGTGTCTCCCACTTGAGCAGGAGTCACATACGTTCAATGCAGAAATCACTCATCCTTTTGGTTCAGTGAGCAGGAATTTAGCACTGACTGCTGGCATGACTGGAAGCGATGCCATCTGATATTCTGGAAGCCACATTTTCACAGAGCAGTCATCAACATCCAACACTTACCCATAAAGGGAAGTTTAACAGAACTTGACTTTCCCCTTTATAACACAGCAGAAAATCTTTCAGGTTTAAGCCTGGGCTGTCTATAGCTGTTCAACTGCTTGTCACTGGAATCACAAATGTCATCCAAAACTGCTACACTTTTGTCAGTTCAACACCTCAGGCTCCAAAGCAGTGTAAACTACAAGGGAGCAGAGGTCCTTATATGTGTTTATACTCCTCAGCAAAGTGATCAGGCTGGTTTAATTCTGATTCCCTAAAACTCATTTTAGTTCTCTTCTTTACAACATCAGTCATGGATTTTTTTAGATACTTCACCCTGCTTAACCTCATCACCAATACATACAAATTAGCTTCCACAGTTAATCACAGAGGCTTTAAAGCATGTGCTGAGTTAACATGTAACTGGTTTCCTTCTTCCTCATCTGCAGTATTCAAAATGCCACGCATCAGAGGATGATGCAATGCCATCCCTTAAACCTAAGAACTGTTACCCTGGCTTCCAACACTGTCAGCTTCCTCTTCATCCACTGACATCCTGACATTTGAATTTCCACTGACATTTCCATTACCAGTGCTCTTGCAGATTAACAAAACCCTCCTGTTAAATGAAGTTTTAAAAGAAAAAGCTAGCTACTAGGTTAGAAAGAACAATGTTCACGATCCCAATCCTAATATATAATGGAAACAACGTTAGTTGTTGCAAAATTCAGAGGAAGCTGATCTCTCAGTTATGCATTTTAACAGATATACCCATCTATCAGTTATCCATTATTAATTTGACTGGGCTTTTGCTGCAAAAAGTTCTCAATGTTACTATAAGGACCACACCAAAGGTAATCAGTCTTTCACGATAGAAACACTCAAGCATTTTCTTACTCCATGTTGTAATATAATCCAAAATGCACCAACACCTTGCACAAGATCTTAGCTTTTATACTTGTTTGCATTTAGCATCCATTCTGTTGTGCTTCACCCTGCAACTTACATGTTTTCTGCCATCACAAAAAACTGCATCACTCGTGGGACTCGGGGTGATGTCTTCTTCCTCCTTGCAATTCCTTTTAGTCAGAATTTCACCGCTGCTTTGAGCCCCAGAGAGGAGCTGCTGAAGACTGGGTGTACTCTTCATCTGTAAGAAATTCAACATGTAATTTTTTTTATTTTTTTTTTTAGAAAAATGTCCTGATTCCTTCAGGAATGCTATCAGAAGAAAATTCAGTAAATAGATACAATTCACTCTGACCAATGTCACACAGGCAGTACGCTTTCAAAGACAACGTACGTACTAACTTGATTTAAATGTTGATTTACAAGTCTCTAATCCCAGCTAATAGTACATTCATTATATTAATAATTTTCCAAAATCAACATACCACCACCTAATCTAAGGATCACTAGCACAGCAATTACTAACAAGAGTCTACTAATAACAGACCAAAAGTAGCAATATACTAATAAAAGCCCTTATTAGCCTTCAAAAAAACCAGTAATTTTGGAAGGAAAAATAATAATAACCTTGCCTCCAGGAAATGAAAAATAGTATTTTGCAAGTATGTATGACACATACCCATGTTTACCTATGCAAGAATGAATGTAAGTTGAAAGAGACTTCAAAACAGAAACAGAGTCACAAGTTTTTGTTTTACTTTGATCATAGAAGTTTTAATTCCTGAGGTAAATTTCTGGCTTTGATAAAATCCATTCACCTTTCCAATCTTCCCATGAAAACCCTGATAATTTGTGAAAAAATAAGATATGCAGTAGCAAAACTTCATTCTATTAACTGTTGTTATTGGTAACAGGTGGCTGAAGTGCCAGAAGACTAATACATATCGCGAGAAATATGCTGAAAATAAATTTTAGATCATTCTGGCACCCTGCGTAATACAACCTATGAAGTGTTCACAGTTCAGTGTGTAGGAAAAGAGTGAGGAAAAGAGTGAGGTAAAAAAACCACTTTTACACGGTTAGGATCTAACAAAACAATTTCTTAAAAACTAATTTGTATAACAAGGATTACCTGAAAGACTAGAAAGAATATAGTGTGACTCAATCAACAAAACGTATCGGGACTTATTTGCATAAAAGAAACAGATACTATATATTTCACAAACCTGGGAACTCCTGCACAGTCATCAGAAAGCATTAAAGAAGGAGGACAATAGAGGAGATAACATATTAAGATCACTCCTGAAAAAAACAGTATGTGCAAAATCCAAACCAGTATGCTGTTAATATAGGACACAGAAATTGTTATGTGTAGCAATTGGTCTACCTTAAAAATAGAGGTATGGATTCCTTAAATTCCCTTGCGAGAAGGAAACAGACAGAAACACATTTAGAATTTGGTCTCAAAAAAAAACCCCAAACAAAGCAAAACCATCTTAATTCTCCACAGACAAATTTTCTTCCATTTTATAAAAACCTGCAACACCACTAATTTCACTTACTAACCAAAACAATCTACTACACACTGAATTTTAGCTTCTATCTGGATCAGAAAAAAACTCCTCTGTTGATTTAAACTTAGCATCAGGTCACATGAGCAAGACTCCTGCCCAGTCCAGCTCTAACACCCGCAGCAGCCACAGGGGCACCCCCTGCCACAGGAGGGGAACCTGTAGCCCCTCGCTTACCACAAACAGCTTCCAGAGCTTGCACGTGTCTGCCTGTTCCCCAAGAGAGGCAGGCATAGTGCAGCTCCTTTAAGGAGCTTAGAGATTCTGATCATGGAATCACAGAATGTCAGGAGTTAGAACAGACCTCTGAAGATCATCCAGTCCAAACCTCCTGCCAGAGCTGGATCACCGAGAGTGGGTCACACAGGAACGTGTCCACGTGGGTTTTGAACATCTCCAGAGACGAGACTCCACAGCCTCTCTGGGCAGCCTGTGCCAGTGCTCTGTCACTCACAGTCAAGAAGAATTTCCTTATGTTTAGGTTCCTTCTGTTTTCCAGTTTGTGACCACTGCCCCTTGTCCTATCACTGGACACCACTGAGAAGAGTCCGGCCCCTTTTTTCTGACACCCACCCTTTAGATATTTATAAGCATTAATGAGATCCCACCACAGCCTCATCTTCTCCAAGCTGCAAAACTGCAGTTCCTTTAATGAACTTGGAGATTCTGATGGTGAGAGGTCCTAGAAAACACTTCTGGATTAACTTCCTAAATCCAGATTTTACATTGGCTGGTAGTTCTTGCTATTGGATTGTTTCTTTCATGATTATCCAAGTCAAATACAATCCCTTTCAACTTTAATCTGAAGGAATCAAGCTCTGAATATATCATAAATTTGGAAAACTTGCTTAACGAACAGATAGAGCTCTTGAGACTGAAGCAGTGTCCCAGTCTTATAACCTGCACATTCAAAACAGTAGTTACAGCTATTACTTCTCAGTCACTCCTGGGAGAAAAATGCACACTTGCTAGGTGTGGGGGAAGACAAGACCCTGTTTTAACGCATTCTCTGAAACTGAAAGCTCCTTCTGAAATCACAGTAAGATTACTACATCATATTTTGTTATAAATTTGAGTAATTAGTTGTTTTGCAAGTGCAATTTAAAACAGGTTCTGTCCCTAAACTTAAGTTCCAGTAAGGACATAAACAACTACCCCTATTAAAGGAAAGCAAAGATTAAAAAAAAAAGGAGGAGGAATAATGTAGTATTTCCATTGGCAGAGATTAAAAATTACTTTTAAAAATCACAGTACTTGTACAAAAAGCCATCATGGAAGTGCAGAGACAGACAAGAAAAATCTCCTTCAATATTAAAAAAAGCCTAAATGGCACAGGTGACGTTCACAATAAGAAAAAGGTCAACAGTAATTCTAGCAAAACTAAAATTCTAGCTTAAATATAGTCTAACTGGTTTGAATGAAACAAAAGTTCCCTGTCTCACACAATCAACATTGAAATCCATCTTTCAAAATCTGTAAAGCAAAGAGTAGACATAAATTAAGTCCTAAATCTTTAAACGGGCAATTAAAAACCCACACAAATAATTTGGAACCTCCTACTAATACATTTCTCAAGACAAAGAACCTGTATTTAAATATGACAGGCTCTGTGTGATCAGCATGCAACAAATGCATTAAACAGAGCAGTGGTCTGCCACTGCAATAAAGTAACACTGAAGGGCGGTTTGCCACAATGAAAAAAGCACTTGGGCAGTTAGTAATGGTTGCCAGTTTTGTTTAAAACTGCATACAAAAATACAAGCACTAATTTCACAGAGTTCACAGACCTTGCTGGGCCACTTCAAACCACCAGCCCATGCGGTCTGACATCCTGTCTCTTCCATTTATCGACACCTAACACTTCAGAGAAGAGCAAAAAGCATGTGTCAAGGGAGCTGTGAGTAACGTTTACTGTGAGGTCTGGCCCAAAGCAAAAGCTTTTCTCAGCATATAATTCAGGCTCTTAGCAGACCACATTTACCTCATTTAGATGAGCAAGGCGATTCAGTGATTGCCCACTGTGCAAAACTGAGTAAGGACAAAGTTCAGTCACTTGAGAGATGAACGTGTACAAAACAAAATCTTCAGTGTAACTTTAAAGCAGATAATGTGACCTCATCTTCAGTTTGTGGAAAAACGGATGACTGGATTTTTCTCAAACTTCTCAAGAAAACACTGAAAGCTAGAGACTGTAACCAAAGCAAAAGAGAAAGGGAAGTTGCCCAACAGTGGCAGCCAATATTTTCTCCTAGTCAAATTTATAAGTGCTCAGAAAGTGCCAGGATGGGATTTGGACAGTCATAGAGCCTGGTCCTGTTCAGCAGCAAGAGAGGCAGAAGGACAAGAGACAGAGCATCTCCCTGCAGCCCAACAGTCACACAGAGTGGACATCAATCACCCTCAAGCAAGTCTGGGGGCACCTGAGAGCGAAACAACCCATCCTCTCCCTCCCTATGTGAGGGTTTTTGTAAAATCCCAGCCTAATATTTCAGCTCTGGGCTGAGATCAAGTGTGCAGACTCAGTGAAAAACCTTGTGAAGAATCAGGGTACTGGCCACGGCCAGTGAACATCAGCTAAACCTTGTTTGTAAAATTCCACCGTTACTCTCACAAATGTATTTAATTCCCAAAACAGTACAGTTTAGAGATGGCGGATAGTAAGATGAATACCCTGCTTGTAATGTTGATGGCAGTGTCAGACTGGCTCCTTCTTTGCTTCCTTCTTTCCATGTTCTGCCCATGATCTGTGGTTAGAAGACGTTTGTCTGCCATATCGTTCTGAGATTTTGAGATTTCTGAAGGGAAAATAAAAAGCACAGCCACTGTAACAAACATTGCAAGCAATCCTGTAAATGTATAGGTTAATTCTGTAGCTTTCAAGCTTTCATCCTGCTATTTTAGAATTGATTTCCTAAGGGTAATGAGTAGATGAGAAGGCACGTGCTTGTCCCATTTTGCATGGTTATATTTTGCCTACCTAAACCTTTCCTGCTGTTTCACTGGAAATTATGCTCCTTGCTTCCTATCATTAGAGCTGCTGCAAGGAATTACTGTTTGCTATCAAATACAGCTTCCCTGCAGAAGTAGCTACTACAGTGCCTATACAGAGTTTGATATGCAAAGCAGTTTGGTTTGATTCAGGATAAAAGCAAGATCACCATAATGTAAAGCAACATGACAATGGAAATCACAAAGCAGAGCACAGTGAAAAGTATTTAGAAAATTATCCAAAATACGGATGATAGGAGAGATATTACATATTCTGGTACCAAATCACACGTAATTTTAAGAACACAAGTAGCCCTCATTGACTTCAATAACATCACTCATATGGATAAGCTTATGTCCAAACTTAAGTACCGTATTGAATTAGTACTTCAGTAACACGTAGTTTATTCTCAAACAAAACTATGGGACAATTAAACATTTAGTGCACCACATTTTGCTTCCTATCCCTCAGGGTACAGTCAGAACTTCACTTAAAGGGAAGGGCAGCACTTGTCCACGATTTCTGAAGTTGAAAACTAGCAGGCTTAGCAGCAGACACTTTGCTGCAAATCCCAGATAGTCTCTCATAAAGAATTAATAACTTGTAAGTGGTACATGTTTAATTCATACAGAAGAAATAAATATTTCTCTCGCAACATGAGCCTCTGTGGAGGAACCTCAGACAGAAGACAATATGCCATTACGGCATTCAAAAACAACAGCACTCAAGTGTGATTTTTAAAGCCACTTTGTGTTAGTTTTGTTCTTAGCAGTAACCAGTCCTCAGATGTTTACTGTACTCTGTGTACACCATTAAGGCACCACGTGACATATTCGTAGGCAGGCTCAATCAAATCATCTCTGACTGTAAATGAAACCAGGTTTTTAAAATACACGCTGAAATCAGAGATCATAAAAGAGACTGGAGTGAGAGACCTAATGAAGCAGATAAGAGTAGCTTGACCAGCAGCAGAAGCAGAAACACAGGCTTGCTTCACACTCTTAAACAGGCCACAGAATAAGTTAACAGTGAGAAAAAAAAATGACTGTTCAGTTTCAACATCTATTCCTCTTTTGGCTTCTCTACCGAAATGGTCAGTACGATGGACACTACCTCTAGTGCCAAGGGCCCTTTTGCACTGCAAATAAATCTAGAACCAGCAACTTATTTTACATTCACCAAATGGTTGCCCACTGGCGTATAATCTCCCACCACTGCCAAACCACGCTGGAACAGGAGGTCACAGCATAAAGAGCAGACTGTAAAACGGTGACGTGCTGCACAGGCTGATCCTTTGTTCCCACTGCTCTCAGACACACACACACACTGGCTCCAGTGATCAAATGAGAGGCATAACGAGGTTCTCCAGCTTTATTTAGTGCAACACACAAGAGCTGGGTGTATTAAATACCTGTACAAACCAGGACATTTTTATCTAGATCAGATATAGAGTACTAACTTTAGACACTTGTGACTGAAAGCATTTATCAGCACGGTACCAGGTTTCATTACAAGGCTATATTGTCTGAAAGAGATGTTTTCTTAAGTCGAGGAGCTCAAGTCTTCCTCTCTATAAGACTTCCTATACTTTTTAATTATTGACTTCAGTGATTGCAACAGACTGTCATTTTCTCGCAAATTAAAAGGTTCTACCCTAACCAAGGATGATAGCACCTCAGTAGGAGTTCATGCGCCTGAAATGAGCTAAAAATTTGTTGCCGCCCCCCCTGCAACTACTGCCCTTTCCCACTCAGTCCCTGGCTCCTGGCCATATGGCCCAGCACCCTCTGTTGTGCAGGTTCCAACATATATACCTTACCTTGACCCTATTTAACTCATTAAATCAGTAGAAAAGCACCTGTGTGTTTTGTCTGGGTTAATGTTCTGCCCTTTTAATTAGCTAAATTAGTTTCTAGAGGGGTCCAGAAACCCTGGTGTTAATGTGAGTTAAGTACATCAGCTTAAGGCAGTGTAAGGCCAGAAAAAGAGAAAGACATGGGGGCGTAGGACCTTACTCTTGGTAGCAGTGAACTATTAAATCAGCTTATGGCAGTCTTCACACTCTTTATCAGTTAACTGTGGGATACAACCAGGCTCCAAACTAACAGAAAGCAGAATAAATTACTTTGTATGCAATTCTGTGTTGCCTCAGCTGTCTGCTTCCAGTGATGAAGTATCCTATGCTGTCCTCTCTCCGCTTCTGTTCAAGAGACACAGCCATTGGGTCTCTGCACCAAGGAGAAAAAGCCTTTAAGACAGGTGGAAGAAGTTAGAGGAAAGACCAAACAAGAGCTACATCAAGAGTTAGGGGAAAGGGTAGAGAGGCACTGAAGCCAAATTTGTTCAGGCTTAATCTCACGTTTGGGCTTGCCTAAGACAGAGTTAGTAACAAAACACTAGGGTTTGTTCAAATACATGCAAATTTGCAAGCCCCTGTAATCTTCATAAAGCTCAGAAGTTGTTTTTCCTCTGGTCACTGATGCTTTTAATTTGTTCTTCACAAAGGCCAGTGGCCCACAGTGTAGTCAGCCTTAGAGGTGCAGACACAGCCTGAACCCTGAAGAACAGCTGGCAGCATAAGTCGATGGAAGGAACCAAAAGCAGCAGAATGAAAGAAGAGCTGTTGTGACCAGCCGACTCATAGAAGTATGTGCTGAAAAATCCCACACACCCAGACTGAGAAAGAGGAAGGAAGTCCTCTTGAAAACTGCCAGTGAATGAAAATATTAAACTGTACTTCCATTATATGACAGGTCCCTTGATAGGGTGAAGTTGAAGATCAACAATTTGGCCAAAAGAATTGAAATATTTGACCATTGTACTCTAGAATGACAAAGCTATGAAAGCTACTTACTTTTTATATGTGTTGTGAGAGACAAAAACAAGTTTTCCACAGACTTATTAAAACTTTTAGACTGTCCGAGTTCCTGCAAATGGGAAATGCCAAGAGTAAGAAAACACAAAAATATTTCCTGTTTCAAAGTTTCCATGATCACATATCTACAGACCACATAACAATCAGATGGTAAGGCTACAGCCCTCTGCTCATTTCTGTAGACAAATACATCTGAGGACGCATGTTGACATGGTTGAAAACTGTCTCACTAATGTATGAAGGCAGAAAATAATCTTTTCAGTTTCATATTCTTTGAAATGTAAGTAGAACTCCTTGTAGGAAGATCAGACAGCAATTTCATAAATACCACTAATTACCTCATTGATTTGTTGTAATGTATTTAAAACTTCAAGTAAGAAAGTCATATCTATTACAGATGCTTCTGTGCCTATGAATCAAAGAATTTTCATCAAACTCCAGGTAATTAGAATGTTTACAAAATTGCAACAGGCTGCAAAGCCAGGACCTAAGGATCCAGTCCAAAATGAACTGAAATAGTAATTTAATGTGATTTTGATGAGTTCTGAGCCATGTCCCACTATTCTGTCCACTAGAAACTGTAAAACTAAGGCAACCATCAAAGTGACTGTTTTTCACTCAGTGATGAAAGTAACACATGAAATGATCGCTTTATAAAGGACTATTGAATACCACAGGATGATGGGATGCTTCAGGGTGCAGGGGAGCTCAGGGGATCTCAGTCTAGCCTTCCCATAATGAGGAACTAAAAATCAGGTGCAGTATTCTAGTATCAAGTTAATGAGTTAATCACGTCCCTTAGAAACTGAAAACTAATTGAAAACATCCCTTACAATAGCCTCTGACTCTACTCTCCTACTACCAATGCAGCATTAAAGAAAATGACAAAGGAACATCAGGCAGCATTTATACTGCAATACGTTGCTGTGGCAGTTGCTATTTACTGCATTTCTGCGTCTGACCTTCTCATACGAACAACACTGTAAGAGGTGCACATATACGTACACTTTGCAGATATGTATATTTACCGTCATATCGCTTCCTGTTGTGGATTCTGAGAAAGGAGGTGGAGTGGGAGGTACGACAGAAATTTTACTAGAAATTTAAGAGACAAACAGTGCAACAATTAACATACCACACTAATAGATGGATAAATAAACCACATTCGTGCACAGTATCTTTATTACATCTCTCTTTCGCAATCTAAATATCTGGATTGAGATTCTGGGTCTTTAAAAGTTGCAGCACAGGCTTATTGCCTATTTGTAAGAATTAGGTGGACCTTTCTGTCTTCCCAATCCTGGGCTGCTCTACACAGAATCATTAATTTGAAACAACCAGGAAGACCCAATTTAGACAGGCTTCCTAGACTTCTATTGGCAGTATTATAATCTCTGTCCCAAATATTAAAACACAATTCCTGTGTAATACACCCCATCTCTGTTTGAGAGCTGTTTTCAGAAAACAGTCATCTTTGTTTACAATACTACTTGTAATATTTCCTTGCCACACCCAAAGCTGCTTGAGCCTCCTTACAGCATTCCAGCCATTTCATCTGTTGTAAATAGTCCCAGTTTGTGACAAAAAAAATAAATCTGACTGTTACATGACTGATTCTGTTATCGCAGCACAGTCACAGACCCTAAAGGCAGCTGGTGAAATTCCTTTTTGCTTCTCTTTTACCATATCTAGGTAAAAGCAAGTCCTTATGCAGCCCTGGTTAGGATCACATCTCTCTGACTGTCAGTTTCTGTCTTATGCAGCTATGCTTCGCCAAATAATTATCATAAAATTGAAGCCACCTCTCTGTTTTTTTGTTTTGTATTTGTTTGTTTTTAAGGAAGAGAATTTTTTCTACACAATATAGTTTAAACAGATTGTTAGTTCATTATACATTACTGGTAATAACTTAAGTATGGTCATGCTTATTGGAGGCCTCTAGTAAAAGCATTTATCCAGTGTACACTGGATTTTTTACTAGCTTTAAGTAAAAATTATTACTGAATACAGCGTTTCTTATCTCCCATTGAGCAAATAATGATGCTATTGCTATTACACCTAGTAAATAATTTTTACCTTTGATCATTTAAAAGTGGTATTTTGAAAGAAAATGGTGTAAACCAATGGTGCAAAAAATCCAAGCAGATATAACAAAAATAACACATATCCCCTTGTTTCAAGTAAATAAGACACTATTACTCTAAACACAGTGCTCTCTTTTGTACTTGAGGCCCTTTCTATGGAATGCTGGCAAATAAAAGTAGCAAATTTTCTACGTTTTTATCAGTTGTACTTCAAAAGTATAGAAATTTGTTTTTCATTATTATAAAAAAAGTGCAAACTGCTGGCTGGTTGATTACACACAATGTATCACCCAGACAAATTCCCAGCGTTTTAAAACCATTTGTCCTTTTATTAGTCTTACCTCAGCTTCTGATAAGATTTCAAGAGCTTTGCACCAACTGTTTCATGTCTGCCTGCAAAGGAGAAAAAAAAAAAAACAATCCACAACAAAAAAGCCCACTCAAAGGTCGTTTAGCAACAACAGCAGTTACTAACACCTGTATAACTTTTTTTAATTAATGTCTTTCAGGAACTGGCCTGTATTTACAGAAGTGAAAGCATATCCAAGTCAGGAGTGAAATCAACCCCTACATGATATATCAGCACACATGCCAATCAACAGTCAAGTTTCACAGAATCACAGAATGTCAGGGGTTGGAAGGGACCTCGAAAGATCATCTAGTCCAGCCCCCCTGCCAGAGCAGGATCACCTACAGTAGGTCACACAGGAACGTGTCCAGGCGGGTTTTGAATGTCTCCAGAGAAGGAGACTCCACAACCTCCCTGGGGAGCCTGCTCCAGGACTGTGTAACCCTCACAGTGAAAAAGATTTGCCTGATGATTTTGTGGAACCTCAGACACTCCAACTTGCACCTGTTGCCCTTTGTCCTATCACTGGACATCACAGAAGAGAAGAACGTGGCTCCGTCCTCCTGACACTCCCCCTTGACATATTTATAAACATGAATGAGGTCACCCCTCAGCCTCCTCCTCTCCAAGCTGAAGAGACTCAGCTCCTTCAGCCTTTCCTCATAAGGGAGATGTTCCACTCCCCTCATCATCTTTGTGGCTCTGCACTGGACTCTCTCAAGTAGTTCCCTGTCCTTGAACTCTTTCATGATTTCACCTCCACCTCTCGTGAGTGATCACATTCAGACCAGCTCTTCAGGAACGCTGAGGACAATCACAGACCACTGCTCAGGGCCCACTGCTACAGGTTGCCAATTGCTCTCAGCCACACGGACTCCCTGCCCTAAAGCACGCTTCAACCGTAAAACTCAAACACCATGGGAAGCTTGAAAACATGTACAAGAGTAGGAACACAGTCATCTCTCATATCTTACAAAAAATTATTTTCCCTTTTCCTACTAGAGGCCCGAACAACCACAAAAACGCAGGACTAGCTCACAAACATGAGCAAACCCCCTTGTCTAAAGCCATGCCTGCAGGAGAACAGCAACCACACCACGTGAAGGGCACTGAGGAGCAAGTGCTCCATCAGGCATGAACAATGAAGACTCATAAAAACATAGTTTGAGGGGTCAGAAACAGAAAGAAGGGCTAACTGCATGTAACAAATGGCCAGCTGAAAATACCTGGTGTGGCTAATCATTCCCATTACAGAGAGCAGCACATGATCTGTGCTTTACTGAAGCTGTTATTAATTATAACGTATTACGTACATAAGAGTAGTAGACCTTCATGCTGGTAGAAACAATAATCAAGTTACCATGTTAAAAATTTCAATCAGAACTCCAGACTTAATTCTTTGTTATTAATAAGTAATATTTTGGTATCTTGATTTATTGCAGCATTAGATTATTTCTTAGATTTTTAATTTATTAGTCAGCAAAGGCAATCTACCACTACCATGAAAATAAGATTTTTATTCTTTAGGTAGAAGGTACACAACATTGGTAAAAAGTATATGATGTAATTTTCTTTTTTCACTCTGCAACATGAGAAAACTTCACTGTAACGTGTATCATTTTTTCCAGTTAAACTTACTTTCCAGTGAATACTTCACTTGTCTTGTATTTTCAAACCGAAAGAGGGCACTGTCTCTCTAGGCTTAAGGGATACACAACTACGACAGCTGCTGTTTCAGTTTGCCATTTTTTAACCCCTTTAATTAGATCAGTTGGTCTAATCAAAGGAACTAAACAACACATATTTCTCCCTGCAGGCTTATCTTCTGTACATCCTTAGATCTTTGTGACTTAACAGTATTACTATCAGACTAACTAAACAAAATGCTTCAAGCACCCACAAAGCTTTGATAATGCAAGGTGAGAAACTCATTTATTTTACTGGAGAGGGACCATCAGTATCTTGCAATATCAGATTCAGTGCCTGTGAATGATACAGCATTTTCCAATAATCGGATTGTTAAAATTACCAGCTTTAGGCTCACTGAGAAGAATATGAGGGAAAATTATTAACAATGGTTACAGGATAGACCTGTGCTTTAAAAGGTCAGTGAACTAATACTTTAAAATCAGAAATCATGTTAGCTAGAATGGAATTTAATTTAAAATTTGAAAGATTTCACTAATTGTTTTAGCAGGAACTGTAGATCAGCCTCTTCATATGTTATCTGCTGTCTTTCATGAACACCCAAGATTTGCCTGATTACTTTCTTCCTATTCAAGTTTCCCAAGAGATTCTTAAGGCCCAGTGCCTCCTCTCTTTATCAGCTACTCTTGTATCTAGATGCGATGCAGATATTGGAACTGTAACATTCAGCTACACTGAGGCAAAAAGTGAAATGGTTTCCTATCTGGAGTGGCGCTTCAAGGGAAAGAAGCAGCAAATCCTCTCCACCTCGTTAGGCATTGTAGGTGAAAACAAAGACTAACAGCTCCTTGGCTGCCAAAAAACATTCCCCATAGAGCAATCCATCCACATACTCTATAATTTCTTGTAGGGCTTTGTATTTTTAATTGCACTGGAAAGACTGAACACAAGGCAATGGCACAGCTGACTGAAAGTAAAGAAACAGCAACTGTTCAGCTCTCTGTTGATTTATAGCTATACAGGGTTTTCTTTATTTCATTCCATAGTATTTCTTGAAGCTTTAGAACCTTCTCAGTGAAAACAGCTAAAGTTTTAATTTTGAAAAACAATGGATGCAAGATCATTTCCTTCCTGGACTTAAATTTTAATATTTCTATATTTATTTCATGTAATCGTACTTCTTAGGAGTCTTACAGGCTCATTAATTCAAATTGAAATGGCCAGCAATTTTCTTATTCTTATTACTCCTGCAAAATAAATTATACTTTTAAATCTGCTAGCTTGTGTTCATGTTTTTAGTGCATAGACAGATGCACTGCATGATAATTTCTGACAAATCTCTCACCAAGTGGAAGAAACATTAAATACAGTGGCAGACTACATTCTGCGTCTCGCTTAGATGAGGACGACACATTACACAGCAGCTTATGGTCTGTTGCAGCAGTTACCTTCACCTGGATATTTCTTTGCTCGTTCCTCAAAGAACCATTCACCCGCCTTTACTTTCACATCTCTGAAAAACAAGCAAAAAAGTTCATTTCTTCAAATGTTTGATAGCAATTTAACAAGCCAACAATCTTTCTTCATCCTATCATAAAACCAAGATTTCATGACGGCTCTTCTCCATTGACTGATATTGCTGGGGCTTTGCAGACAAAGGAGTCTTCCCCTTTGCTTTTATTATTTTTTTTCCTTTTTTTGCTGTGTAGGTCTGCCCATGGAAAGTGATACATACTGCTCTAAGCATTGCTCTGAAGCCAGGAGTCCTGGGTCCACCCCAGTTCCTAAAACCAGCTTGCAATATGGCCCAGGCACTTGAGCTGACTCCTTACAGCAGTTTTACTAATTTTTAGGGCATATATAATATCTCTGATCCTTGTGGACTTTCTGGCGCTTATTATAGGATGAAATCCCACTGCAAAAACTTGCTCAGTGCTGGCACAGCTAAACTTTCTTCTCTACCCAAGAGTTCATTTTCCTTCTATGAAATTAACCTCTATATTACCATTCGCTCTGCCAAAACTGCTTGAAATTTGCAACAACGTACAGACAGGAAATTCATGTAGTACTTGACTCCTTAAAACAGCAAAATCTCTAAAAACTGTAAAGCTGTAGTGATATCCACCAAAAGCCGGGCAACAAAACCCTGGGTCTGCCATTTCACATCTCATCTTACTCTATGTTAAAACAGACAGACCACAGGTAGGATGCTGTCTGTCTTTTCTGTGGCTTGATTTTAAAGCATTTTAGGCATTGGAAATAGACCTTTGAAAGTAATGATGCAGAATATTAAAAAAAAAAAAAAAATCACTACCTGTCTAGATTGCAATATTTGTTTTCATGCCTAGCATAACTGAACACGGATGAGTTTGAAAACTGGGTTAAAATAACTTTGAGGCAGGGTACTCGTTTAGATGGAGATTTATTAACTAATAAATGTGTGAAGTCTCTGGCTGCATTAGATCTTCAAGATCTCTCCACTGGTAGTGCCTCAGTTCTCACTTCTGGCCTTCCTTTTACGGTCTTCCCACTACACATTGTTATCTTACCAGAGTTTTATCTTCAGTTCTGCACAGACTCATGTGATCATTAGACCACTCACAGGATGAAAACAGATGCAGAAATAACCTTTTTTTTTTTTAACGCTAAAGTATGTACTAAGCTAAGCTATGACTAAAAGTGTGACAACAAAACTAATGAACTCTCCTTGTCAGGTAAAATACACTAAAATTCTTCAAAGCAAACGTCTTCCTAGGCTCCTAGAAGGCAGGATTCCTTAAAACAAAACAAAATCCACTATACCAAGTCCATTCACATAACAGATGCCTCTTCCAGATGAAACATACTTGTCACTCCACATGGCTTTTTAAATTTCTTATTTTGTAAACAATAAACATTTACCTATCCCTGCACACTCTGCCACTGAGACATTTAAGCTTGTTCATTACAAACCTTAACCCCAGCATCTAGGAGATAATCTCAGCAGTGCTGCTCCTGATAATGTTCTGTATAGGAAAAGATACCCTAGTGGTAACCAAGACTCAAAATTACAGTTGCTCAGGACTTGAAAATCAACTTTTACATTTCTTAGTCCTATTTTTCACTCACCAGAATAAACAAAAGGCTCTGAGTAGCATTTACCAGGCTTCTGCACTACCTACTCCTCTTGAAATTTGCAGCCTTGATGCATTGCTCACTGAAGCAACAGAGGAAGTCTGATCAATTTTAATGGACTTTGCATCGCAACTAAACAAGATCAAATGTGCTATTTCTTTGCTACAAAGAGAATTTAAGTGGCAGCTGAATAATTCCCTATATTAGCAAGCTAAAAAAAAAAAAATTCCTCACAGACAAGTAAAACGTCTTTTAAATAATGCTTTCCTAGTTTTACCATTAAATAACCGGACAAGCCTATGACATAATTAAGGGTGCACAGCACTATACAAGGCATCTTAACAACTAGCTACTCTTTCTAGGGATTTTTACTGTGGCCACCAAATAACTGCTAAACCAATTTAAAAAGAAGGGGAAGGACCCAGAGAAGGATATATTAAGTTAACTTTCTAACCTTTCCTTTTAGTGTGTGCAGTGTGAAGCACAGACAGTGAAACATATGCACCAAAATCCAGTAACTGCTTTGCATCAAATACAGCTGGAGCTAACCTGCCTGTTTTATATCTAAATTGCAAAATAAACTGAGGATTAAGAGAACATCTTTTTAATGACAGATTATAGTATTTTCCAAACTATAGAAAATTACTTCAAACTAGTAGTAGAAATTCATTTAGCTTAAGACCAACACCTTGTCTCACATTTCCCAGGCATTATTTATACCTCATTTGGGCATCCTAAGAGGGAGTGAAGTAATTCATTAACCTTATGTTGGCATGAAGCAGAATTTCATCCAAATCTTTTCCCATTGTACAGGGATATATATCATAGAATACAGTTGTTGATTCATTTCCAAAGCTATCTTTCTTTGCCTATGTAATATTATCTTTCATCAAAGGTGGAAATACAGCTAAACCATTTGGTTTAGAATGATTCTAATGAACAGAATGGACCATGATGGAGTATTTTGATGTAATATTTGTACCAATATAGTAAAAGAAAGATTGTTTCCTGGAAAACAAAGCTGAGGTGACACAGTAAAAGAAAAAACAACTAATTCAAAGTAAATGAATTTTGATTTCTGACCAGATTTAAACAATTCCTGATAATGTTATTGATACCTTTTGCTTTTCAAATTTATATAAATAAGTATTATATAAAATATACATACAATCATATATAAAAATTTATATTAAAAGGGCCTTCAAATCATTCATCTGTTCAGGTTCCTCACTCCTGTAGTATGAGGCAAAAAAAAAAAATCATGATCAGGAAGTTGTCTATGGCTATGTTACACAACACCACAGCGCCTTCAGTGACTTGTCATGATGCACTGGTTCAGTATCAAGCCAGGGGAAGAAGTTCTATCTACAGTTCAGAAATGAACAACTGTTCCTATGTTTTGCCATTATCTTCTTTGCCACACTATCTCTGGCCTACCCTAAGAACCCATTCTGCAAAATACAGGAAGGGAAATCCTGACCACGTGAACGATAACACAAAATTCCCCTCGATTGCACTGCCTCCAGGACTCAAGCCAACATCTTCATTCCACAAGAAGCTTTGTTTCATTAATGGTTTAAAGGAGTAGATACATACAAACTCAAGTGTGCATCCACTGGATAACCAGCATAAACCAGCACTTATCCTAACCAATAAAATATCTTACCCGTGAGCATAACAAACAGTGCATCTCCAAAGGCAGGGGTTCAGGCAGACACGGCACTCGGAGCACACGCGGTGACTGCACCCGTTGCAGACCGCACCTCTGTTCATCAGCAACCCAAGGGATTTCCGGCAACGAGCACAAGACCTCTCCTGGTATTCGTGGCTTACATTTCTTGCCCCTTTCCACCGAAGTTGCTGCAGTTGGAGCTTCAGTTTCCTAATCCCCCAGGTAAAAATAAGTTCAAAAAATAATAATAAAAAAATACATATACAAAAATACTCCAAAAAAATAAAGTCACAAGCTAATGTCCCTGTTGCATAGCATGATTACTAGTGAGATACACGCCCTCTTCTAACCTCAACTGAGCCTTGTCTGAAGGTGCCTACACACAGCATTTTTGCATCATGGCTGTACATGCAACCACAACTGCACACAGAACCAGAGTAATAGTCTAGCATAAACGGGGTTCTTTTCATGTCACTTATGCGCACCCAGGGCAGGGCACTGACATTGTGTAGGCAAGAGGTTATGTATTCGCACACAAGAACTAAGGCTAAAACGGTGCTCTCTTTCACTTGATGATGGTTTTTACCATATTTATCCAAGCATCAAATCTTCTGTCAAGTAAAAATAATCATAACTGCAGCATCATCTGAAAGTTAAATTAAAACCACATCAGACCAAAATATCAAAACCTCTCACTTTCATTAACTTTGCTTCCATTACACGTCCCAATAATCAAGATCTATGTTTTTGTTAGCTACATCATTCAACAGTTGAAAGGGATTTTCTAAGCAATTCAGACTTGCTTTATAACCTGTTACTTACTTTTCACAATCATTTAATATGTCCAGTAATACTTACATAAAAGTTTGCTGTAAATGAAATTTAAGCTTTTACATTTAAGAGACTAAAAATTTCTGACTTAGCAACACAAACACCCTGTTTTATGTGAGGATGCAACATGACAAAGCAGGTTTACAAGCTGCAGAGAAATCCTTGCCCTAGTCCTGATACAAAGCAAATAAAGTGCTGGAGGATTATCCCTTATCCTTCACAACCAAGATACTTGCATAGTGGGAAATAATTAAATAGAATCCTTTTCCTAACTATTAACACCAGTAACAGCCTCTGAGACAGCACACGTGCTTGCGGCCTCACGTATGTGAGAAGGGACCGCAATGGATTCAGCACAACGAGCAGGTATCCAATGATTCTTAACTCCAGTCTTGGCATAACATCAGTTAAATAAACCAGCTGAAGATCTTCACATGTTCAGTGTTACCAGGGCTATATAGACATACATAGGAACATGAGGAGATTGCCATAAAGCCTTCACAGAAAATACACAGGCAGGAGCTGAACTTTCTACGAAAGTTAGAAGTAAATATCATCATGTAGATTATTCACTAAACAGTACTTGCTCATCTTTACTGTGGTCAACAGTATGGTAAATCCAAGAGGCTCTTGGTTTTCCCGAAGAATAAAAAGGCATTAACTAACAATAAGTAATAAAGTGGAATACATTTGGAAGGACAGTGAAGAGGAAGAAGAGTAATTCTGAGAAAAAAAGAAAGAGATATACAGGAATAGGGGAAGAGCAGATACCTTACTCTTTCCTCCTCTCTTTTTCTCACCACTTGGTCACGGTACAGGACTTCCAGAACAGTCTCTCGTTCCAATTCCTTGAGCAAGTTTAGATTAAATTCGCAGGCCATTTTCTCCAAACTTCACTTATTTTGTAGACTCCCGTCCTACAGTTCTACGACATCCAGGACAGTGGATACTACTTTATGGTGCTCTTACTTGATTGGTGATAGGTTTCACTGCATTATACCCTTGAATAGAAAAATAACCGTGTCTCTCTTCACACAAGTCACCATTTAAGTATCTCTGCTACCCAGGGAACACCAACAGTTAACAAGGTCACAGCAGTGCCCTCATTTTCACATGAAAGAACTTGTTCTCCCTGCCCTGCTGAGTTTGGTTCCAAAAAACAGAAGAGAGCTTGCAGCAAGGTTGTAGATAGGGCTTTAACTGTCATCAGATGGAGGTAAAATTCAACAAGAGATGGTATAAAGGTTACAGGGGGAAAACGTTCTTCTTGTAGATTTGTGATTCTAGATCTGGGGAAAAAAAGAATACGTCTTATTATCTCTTCTCCTCACTTCTTCAAGACATTTCAAACAGTATGCAAAGAACACATTTTGCTATACCTTTCAGGCACTAATTCAGATACAGTAGAGGTTTTAAGACAGCCCTGCTCTTCAGACAGTCTCACTGCATTAACACTCAGCCACGCATCTTCATGTTTTTGTAAAGTCAACATAGAACAACAAATAAGCTAGTTTTAACACAGGCCTACGGGCCCCATGACTGGAAAAGTCATACTGGTTGAGACAAAAATGCCCTTTTCTAATCTCCTCTTACTGAAAAGACAAAAACATCACAAGACTAAGAGAAATTTCTATCAATTACTTCTGTCTGTTAAGTCTAGATAAACAGTTTAATACCCAATAACACTATTACCTTTGCTAATACATACAAACACTGAAGAGTTAAGGTATATTTTATTTCCAGCTCAGAACACTAACAAAAGTGGCCCCAAATGGATAATGTTAATGTACAAATATACGAGAAGTATAAAATTAAAACAGAACTACAAATACATTTTAGATATATTCCGTGACCTTCACTTCTGTAGAATGCCCACTAAAATAAAAATAATTTTAATACACTTTACAGTGAAGTAGAGAAAGAAAATTATTACTCATCCTAACTCAGCTTACACACAACAGTTTTAATACTACTACCTAGTGTGTACTACAAGAAATGTAAGAGTTCCACTTATGGTAGACCAAATATTAAAGGCATGGATATAAAAACTGGTTAAGTGTCTCAAATTCTGTCTGAACTAAATACAACCAGTCAAGCTCTAGGCAGAGGGTCTACACCCTAGGACAGAAGGGTAGAGCTTTCCCAAAGCAGTTACTGATGCTTCGCTGATGGACCTCACCTGAGAATCTGACCAATTATCTGCATTGCTGGATTATTATTTTAAAATATTGGTTTGTGTTTTCTAAACAAACAAACAAACCATACACAAAACCCCAAACTTTAGATATATTGAGACAATGTGTTTTTGTTGGTGCAGGGAATTACTTTACATACAGCTTGCCTCAATTAAGCCACTCAATTTCCCACAAAAATAGCAGAAGGTAGTAATTTGTAAACAATTTGTAGTTCACTCTTTAATACACTTTTCATGAAATACTTGAACAGACACCAAAAGGACAAAACATTTCACAGAAGTGGTAACAAAAAAAAATTCGTTTCCTGTGGAAACCAAAGAGACAGAGATACGTATAATCATGTTTTATTTTCTTACCAACTGCAACTTCACAGGAAATTACTCAGTTGAAATGTAAAAAGCCTGAGCAATTTTTTAACGCAATATATGTAATTTTCAAAGGCCCCTGCATCCTTCACCTCCTTTCATCTTTTACCTCAAGAATACACCCCAGGATATTCGAGCGTGCTTTGAACCTTCAACTTCATTTAAGCTAATGCAATCTGAAAGAGCAGCCAGTGCAAACAAGGGAGACCTCTGCATTACATAGGATACCAAAACACCCACTACAGCGCAAGTTACGTGTTCTATAAACTCGGGATTTCCAAAGGTTAGCACACCTACCATATCATCAGAAAATCCTGATGTAAAATCTAGCAAATTCATGACAGTTATTACTAGGTGGATCGAATAAAACTGCTCTGGTGCACTTGAAAAGAATACACGAATGTCTTAGAGAGGTATTAAGAATGCACCACAGTAAAAGCTACTAAGAGCAACACCTGCAGTTAAATAAGCACAGAAATAGATGCTATTTGATATCGCCTTCAAATTCTTTAAAAAACTAACTACCTCCCTTATTCACAGAAGAACACAGTTTTCCATGTTTCAATTCTGTTTTGGAAAACAGGTTTCAGACGACACCTCAGTGTGTGAAAAATACTGATGGCATACAGAATCTTATTTGGAGATGCATACTTTTTTTTATTAATTATGTTTTTGGCTATTTAAGTTTGCACTAATCTGACAGAAGGAACAGCCTGGAGCCTCTCCTTGTTTCCACTTTGCCTGCATCACAGCTATTCCCCCAAGGGGACACAGGTTTTGTCCTAGCTGGGGCAGGATCGTTCAGAAGGGCATTCAACCCCAGCCCATCAGTGATACTGCAAACACCACCATTGAAAACAGTCGGACTACTGCTACACTTCATACCCTACTCACGGTGATAAATCATAAGCACCGAAGCTGATGCCAGCAGTAGCCTGACACCGCACATCAAAGTGCCAGGGGCTCTACGTCCTACAGTATCTGCACAACACAGAGAGGAAAAAAAAGCCACAGTGGCTCTCTTGCCACTGGGCAAAGTCATCACACTCTGCAGAGAATAAAGCTTAAAATAGATCATGTAGCCAGCAACTCCATCTATACTACACCTGGACATTCCTAGAGTTGCTTTTTTCCTAATCTTTATGAAAATAAACAGAATACTATGATTGCCAGAGCGTGAATTTTTCTTGCACATTCAAAGATAACTCAAAATCTAGCTTAATGATGAGGTAACTTCAAGAATAAAAGAAAAAGTATTACATCCCCCAAAATGGGAGATAATCCTTGTGCCGCACAACAGACTTGAACTCGTAATCATTCCACAGAGGTATTCAACTTGGACTGAAAAGTTGTCTAACATTGTAAAAAAAAAAAGAAAAAAGCGCTTTTCTGTCACTGAACCGTCTGTATTAGATTAGCTTTTCGGCAGTAATGAAGAAGTAGTGTTTTCAGTAATGGCCCTCCTTAACAGGAAAAAAATAATCTTAAAAACCTTCATAGATGCCCTCATTTCATGTTTACCCATTGAACCCAGCTAGCTAGCTCTTTCACACAGTCAGCTAACCTTAAAGCTACGCACATTCTATATAAAACCAAAACCAACAGCAACCTCTTCTGCAAATTCCATGACACTTCTCCCTTTTCAGCACAAAGCTCACATGTAATATTGTGTTCAAGCCTTGTTTTAAAACTATGTACTTAAAATACCAGTGTCAGGCACCTTGCAGATGCATCAGTAGCTTTCTGAAACTGATGTGAAGCCTCACAGCCACTGTAAAAGTCATGGAACAACCAATGTGGAGGACAGGGAGGCATTGCAAGCTCAAAAAACCATGCTTTTTTCTTTTGTATCAGGTTAAAACACTATGTCATTATGTAACCGAGTATCAGTCAAAAGGCCTGTGTAGGACAAGATTAAGTTTGCAAAAGGTATCTCTTTTTAAAAAAGTTTTTGAACTTAGAAATGCCCAACTTGGCAAATTACTTTCCGACAAAGCAATTTTGCATGTAATGTATTACTGATCTCCTTTCAGATCCTTAAGCATTAGCAAAATAATGAGAATTAACTAAGAATAAATAAAGTGACCTTCTAAAGTCACAGCCTTCATTGACTTGAGATATTTGGATTACTTCACCATTAACCTAGCTATCGATGTATTACATCCATCTTTGAGGACACATATTAAGGAGGTTCAGAACAAAAACGATCACAAAAGCTCCTGGAATTTATTGCTATTTTCTATTCTGCAGAGGCCAATCACATAAATTTATTTTTAGTTAAGGAAACTCCAAGTGTTATATTACCTAACTATAACTGTTTAATTTCCACATCCTTGCACACACACATGAAAATCATTTATAACTTTTTAAATAATGTTTTACCAAAGTTATTTCTAGTCATTTTAATTACATCCCGCCCAAGCACTTAAAAGTGAAAAAACAAGTTCTAGTTCTCATCCTTCCACAAAATCTTTGCAGTCTAAAAACCACCATTCCAGTAAGTAAAAACTAATTCCCCTGTGCAATATCATATAGAGCCCATTAAAAACATGTCCTTACCTTTTCAGTAGTCATCGAAGAAAAATGCATGTAAGTAAAATGCTTTTAAGAGATGAGCTCTTACTAAGCTATGTATCTTTCCTTTAAGAAAAACAGTAGCTGTTCTCCAGCCCCCTTCCTTCCTTTGGGCACTGATGTTAGAGTGGCATATGCACAGATGAGCATCCCCAAACAGCTGAAAGCAAATGCACTCAAAGACCTCTAGCATTACAACAGCTTTTGACAAGTCTCTGGTTTTGTTATCAATAACTAGCAATCAAACAGAAGTGACCCATTTTTCTAACATTAAAAAGACTCAGCACAAGAGACTACAAAAGCTGACACCAAAATATGCTTGGTCTTCAAGCCACACACAGGAAGAGAAGTGGGTTTGAGTTCTACATCATTTCTCTTCGTGATACTACAGATGTGGAAATACTAGTAACCTCAATGTACCCAGGACTTACGCAGAAAACTCTGCCTGTATCATAAACTGTTGTTTCCTGGAAACAAAACATTTTTTCTATTCAGGGCTGAATGACAAAGCAGTTAACATAGATAAAAATTCGAAAGAATTAAATTTTTATGCATCTGCAAAAAGAAGAAAATTATTTTACCTCACAACTGAAAGTTTCATCTCAGATAATGATTAAAAGTTAAAAAAAATTTTCAATTTGGTATCCCAATACAGCCTACTACACAACCAAGTGTGAGTATTGAAGTTCAAAACTACATCTGAAGTCTGGAAGAAAGGCTGTTCTCACAAGGTCAACCTCCTTTCTTAGAATTATAGAATTGTTTCAGGTGGAAAAGTCCTTTAAGATCAAGTCCAACCATTAACCTAGCACTGCCAAGCGCACCATTAAACCATATCCCTAAGTACCTCATCTACTTGTCTTTTAAATGCCTCAGAGGATGGGGACTCCACCACTTCTCTGGGCAGCCAGTTCCAGGGCTTAACAACACTTTCTGTGAAGAAGTTCTTCCCTACTGTCTAATTTAAACCTCCCTTGGTGCAACTTCAGGCTATTTCCTCTTGTCCTATCGCTTGTTACTTGAGAGAAGAGACCTGGGTCTACCAGATAAACTGTATGTACAACACAGAAGCCCTGTTTAAGAAATATTATTTTTAGTCAAAATTAAACAAAGCACTGCAATATACTATTCACATGGCAAAATTCAGCAACCTGCAATCTTATAACCTCATTAAGTTAAATAGGTTCTAACACTTCCACCTGTGTACATCAACTTTAACCACCTTTAACTGTACTGCTGAAGAGAAAGCAACTGTTGGTGGGGCACAGAGCTAAGCCAAGCAAAGAATATTTAGATGACTTAGGCCTTTATTTCAGACAAAACTTTAACTAAATGAAAGACCAGAAATAACTTGAGGATTTTAACTACCACATCAATAGATTTGTGGTATCATAAAGCCGGACAGAGACTCATTAGCCCTATTGCCAGCTTTCCCCTAATTATTAAACCAAAGCCCTGTCTCACTTTTCTCTCATTATATTTCTTCCTCTCTATTCCTGGACATGGAAAACTGCTGCAGTATTTAGTACACACTAAGAATGCAACCAGGTTACACT
>NW_009707470.1:35204-36546 GCF_000703405.1 Apaloderma vittatum
TGTTTAAACAAACACCATGTGTTCCACCTTCACATAGGCCTCACCTTTTTGTCTCTGCTTTCTGGCCAGCAGGAGGAAGCCAGCACAGGTCTCAGAGGAGAGGGGCCAAGGGCGCGTGGTCCCAAGGTGAGGTGACTGGTCAGGGTCTTCTTCAGGAGAAACAGAAGGAAGAGCCAGGCCTTCAGCTGGAGACAAGGCCAAGATGCCCGGCTGAGGTCTGTTCCAGGGACAGGCCTGGAGCAGAAGGCAGGGGCCACAGCTGGGGCTGATCAAGGCAGCTGAGGCCTGTTGACACACTTAGGCCCTGAGGCTCTAACACCCTCAACCTTCTTGAAATACAACACCTCAAACTGGATGCAGTATTCTGGTGTTCCCTGTGAAGTCTTGCTGTAGCGAGTGCAATAGGAGTGCTGCTTCCTGTGTCTTACAAGTTATACATCCATTTACATCTTCCAGTATGGCATCTTTTATTTATTTTTTTTAACAGAACCATATGACAAATTGAGGTAAATCCCCCCTAATCCACTCCCACACACTGTCTTGTCTGTGGAACAGCTACTGAGGGGGTCCCGCTCTATCTGATACAGCTGGTTATTTCTGCCTCAGTGTATGGCTTTGCACTTCCCGACAGTAACTTCTCCTTCGCTCAAAGTGTTTCTCCAGTTCATCTTGGCCACTCTGGACCTGAACAACATCTGCTCTCTAAGAGCAGCTCTTAGAGGCTGACATCATCAATAATTTGGACAATCTGTAAACCACAACAACTGCATCTGTGCACACACACAAAACTATAGACCGTGGGTTGCGAGATTTTGGTTCTGGCTGCTAAAAATGATGGGATTTGATTACAACTGTAAGAATTCACGTATTTTTCGTGTCTTTACAAAGTTTCATCAGTTCCTGGGCATACATGACACACTCAGGCCTTCTTTTCAAGGTGTTTTCAGACACAAGACGCAGATGCTTCTTCCCTGGGAAGAATCCCTCGGATCCACCTCTCCGCAGGCACTCCTGCCGAACACTCACGGCAAGCTCTGTGTACGAAAAAAGCCCACAAACGTGACAAGCACCCCTTTCTCTCTCTCTGCCCGTCCCTACTCTTCGGGCTGGTTTGACAACGCCAGGGTGGTCCCTCCACCCCGCCGAGCGGCTCCACCCCAGGTCCTGGCCAGGCGCCTCCGCGCTGTCGCTATGGAAGCGGCGCCATTTCGGAGGACGCTGCGACCGGTGCTGCAGCTCCACGCCCACAAAGGGCGGGCGCACTGTGCAGACGTAAAGAGAGCGGTCGGGATGGGGAATGGTGCAGGAGTCGTGCCAGACCTTCGGGCGGGGAGACCAGGCC
>NW_009707471.1:0-845 GCF_000703405.1 Apaloderma vittatum
AATTTAGAGTCACCCCTTAAAAGTCTGAAAACAAGGACCTTTTACTGACCTGTAACATTGAGACTGTTTCTGCACATGTTTCAACCCCTGCCTAACGTCTTCCTTGGGGGTTTGCTGCAGTTGCCCACCCAGAGCTGGCCACTGCCTCCAAGGTAGCTGAGGCAGCAGGGGGAGGGCAGCGACAGCTGAAGACACCACTTGTGAGGGGATGCAGGACCAATGTCAGCCCTTCTGGAATATGACATTGTCACTAAACGGTGTATTAAAGCATCTCACTTGAGACAGCTCATTTCTCTCCCTTGGCCAGAAAGGGAAACCTGAGCAATGTCCAGAGTTAGAGGAGATCACCTCCTGCCTTCACCTATCAGGGAGTCCCATGTGATTCACCCTGCAGCCCATGGAAAAAGTCTGCTTGAAGGTGGTCCTGGAAGGCAGGGATTTTGGAATTAGTGCAGATCTGGCTCTTCAAAAGAGAACACGTCACCCACTGTGTCTCCTGGCTTCACCCTTTGTATCGAGGAACACGACTTCAGCATGGGACTCGCAGTGTGGAAGGAGAGACTATGGACAAACAAACAGACAAAGTTCAGGACAGGGAATGTTTGGGGAGGTCTCAGGAACTGTTATTCAACAAAAACTGTTTTCTGTTGGTCTAAGGGTACCCACTGTGGGACACAGGCTTCAGTGAATGTGATGTGGTGTTAATACAGAGCTGAGGAATGTCGATTATTTTTGACTGAACTCCACCTGCCTTGGTGTTCATTTGTGGGCAAATGAAAAACAGATGCCCTTTGGTGTGTGTGTGCCTGTGATCCTCCAAGGAAACCAGGCATGGTTTGGGGCCA
>NW_009707472.1:0-12456 GCF_000703405.1 Apaloderma vittatum
CTCTCTCCTGAGTGGGACGTGACACCTGCCATGTGGTATGTCATTCATCTGCTCTGCTTTACACACCCACTTGAAGCGTTTGCTGAAGATGAGCCACTGGGGATAGTGCCAACTTTCCACCTCTGAGGAGCGTGACTGATGTAGACATATTAATGTCTGTAGCAGTCTTCTTATGCAGGCCTCTTCATATCACCAGGCTTGAATGACTTCTGTAGACTCAAAGAACAGTACATGTGTCAGAGAAGCAGCAACATGCAATTTATCTGCAAGTGTTCAAGCAACCAGTGGCATTGCTGAAAGTCAAGCCAAGGCATGGGGAGAGCCAGCTGGATAGCTAGAGTTTTTCCACCAGAAAATTGTCCTATGATTCTTTTCTTTTTTTGTCTCTTTTTTTTTCTTTTTGGAAAGGTGTTCATGTGTGTCTTGGTTTTATGTAATTTTCATGACATTCTGCAGTATAAGTCAAATACGAAAAGTTGCAAACAATAGCACACCTATCTTTAGGTGAGATTGCATTTCTAAATATTAGTTTAGGAGGCTAGGGACAGAGAAATGAATATTTTATTTAAATGTTTTGTCTAATTTCACTATTTTGCAGGATTTATTCATGAAAAAAATAATAGCATATCTTTATTTCCCCAGAAAACAATTTTCTTCTCTATTTCAACAAAATACAATTTTTGTTTCAGGAAACAATTGCCATGGTTTTCTAAACAATTGAGACATATGCTTCTAGGAAGATGTCCAAAAGAGAATTTAATCTGTAAATCTGCTTACTCCTCTTTTCCTTTCAAACACAATGCCAGATCATGTTTATACACCTTGATAGCACAAAGTATTAACACACGCTATTTTTATTAAGAAGTTGTGAGAAACTGTGTGGGATTTCTTTGGCAACATTGCTTAATCCAGTGAGCGGTAACTCTGTGGAAAACTGCAGGAACACTGACAAATTAAACTTGTCACAATGCCCAAAAATTAGCACTTGTTAACAGTGAAAGAACATGATGTCTATCACTGCGTTCAACGACAAGGCTTACAAATGAATAGATTAATCATTGCTCATTTTAAAGGAATATTAAGGATTTAATGAAATTGTCAGAACAGTGGGATACCCAGACTAGCAAAGCCAATATTGAAGGAACCTTATATTGAAGAAACTATTATAAATGGTATTTAAAAGCTGATTTTGGCTATAGACAATTATTGGCATGGTTGTTTTGGCTTTTCTAATTGAAGTTCATATCACAGAGCTTCCTGTTTTGGATGACTTTGTCTCAGGGCTATAGCTAGGAAGCTGGATGGCTCATGCTTCAGCATAACTTCTGGACATTAAATGCAGAAAATCCTTCTCAGTCAGGAATCAATGGTAAGACAGTGGCTCAGTAATCTGGAGTGAAATAAAGACTCACACATTTTCAGTAGGATCTTGCAGCTATTTGTATTGCACCTAAGGGGGATCAAGATCTCCCTGTTCAGGACGTCACCTCATCCTGGGACCATGGGAGAGCCCAGCATCATAATTTTCTTCCCCAATGGTAATGTATTAAGCAAAGGTTACCTTATATTAGTTGTAGGTTAACAACAGACTAAGTTTCCAGCTTTAGAGAGGATTCCAACAAGGAAGACAGGAGCATCTGAAAACCTGTGCCCTTCTAGGATTTTGGAGCTCTAAACAAAGCTATGAAAAGACACCTTACCCCATGGGATTTGATGTTCAAAACCCACACTGAAAGAGAGATACACTTACTTTATTAAAAGAGAGCAGACCTGAATCTTGGTTTAAATTATCGGTGTAGGAAAAGAGTTGTCCCCTTTTATATAGCAGACACCTAAGAGATGAAAGTGCCAAAGAGATTTAGTTCACATCCCATCTGTTAGAAGCCAATTTTGGTGCTAATCTTCATTGGGTGAGGTGCTCTTCTCCTTTCCTGTTGAATCTAAGCCAGAAAAAGAGGGAGAGTGAACATCATAATTAGCAAGTTCAGTAACATGTCTGGGAGTGGTGAAGAAGGAAAGGGGATGGTTTTGCTGCTTTTAAGTGGCTATCTGATATAAAGAGAAAGCTGTGGCCTGTTGGACTTAGAATTGTCAAGATAGAGTCTGGGAGTAAGCTCTTTAGTCAATAAAGTTTCTCTGAATATTGATGAATACTGGATGTATAACCTGATGTATCGGATGCTTTTTTTTTTTTTCCCCCCCTGGAGGCCAGTTTTTGGCAGCTTCAGGAAGTATTTCTAGACTGTTCCTTGATATCTTCATCACGGCGCAATCTAATGTGTATTATGCTTACACTGCAGTGAATGGGTTTAGTCATCGGAAAACCATCCATCTCTTTGGGTAAAATAACTCTTTTATACTGAATACTGTACATCTGGTAGAGGAGCTTGTATGGATCACTGTGGGAAGGGCAGTTAATTTTAAAACTACCTAAACTCAAGTCAGTTGTATGCCTGATGTTGTCCTGAAAGAAAATTTACCTTTTTTTTCCATTAAAATTCTTATTTTGTCTGTATGCATACAAACTATCTTTTATATATATATATATACTGATATGTATACAAACTGTCACAAATAGTAACATGCTAAAGCAATTAGTAAAATTCCAGTTTTATAAAACATATTGCAGAAAGAGACAAGAATTTAGGTAAGGTAAACCACATTTAAGACAGCAGCTGACAATTTGAAACCATCTTGCACAAAATGACAAGTCCTAACTGCAGTTCTTGCAAAAGACAGATAAATGTATTTAATGTTTTTTACGTCATTTTCCCATGAACATCCATCCATTTCAAAACTACTTAGAAGCAGGGTATGTGGAGATAGTTTTCAGTATATGTATACTTCTACATCCTGATGCTAGATTAGTAAGATCTTAGAACACTTCAATGAAATGTTTCTTTAACACTGAGGTAAATGAAAGAGAAAAGATAATAGCATGAATACTCCAGTACCTAAACAAGGACAATATGACTTCTCAGGTTAACTTTGAGGAAGATGACTCCTAAATAACTAGTGTAGGAGGTATTTAGGAACTAATTGTAGAAAAGTTCTGTGTTGGATTGGATTTATCAACTTATTTGCCACAGTACTTTATTCCTTATAAAAATGATTTCCTGCATAAGGAAGCCTATATCACACCCGCTGTGTAGAATTTGCGTTCCAAGATGAATGTATGCAGCTGTATGAGTGTTTGCATAAACAGAAGTCTACAAAGAAGGATAAAAGCAAACAGATTCATTCTGGAGAATATATATAAAAGTAGCATGAAAATTATCATTAACACTAAAATTATTGCGACATATCTTATTTAGAATTTTTATCCCCAACTTTATTAAAAATTCTCCTGAAGGCCAGCAGAATGGTTTCGTAAACTACATAAAATTTCACAGCAAAAAAAGACAAGCAAAGAAAAGCAGGAGTTTGTGTTTATCAGTGCACAATTTTATATAAAATTGCACAACACATTACTTTGCATTTATACACAGATTTCATTAACACTTTCCCACATGGCTCATCATTACTTAGAAGATGTTGCAGTCAAACATAACAACTGTAGGGAGGAGACAGAGTCACTGACAGGTATATGAATAAAAATATTTTTGGCAGACTTCATGAAGTCTATGTTACAGCTTCAGAGCAGCAGATGAGATCACAATGTCTGCACCGATGATTTCCCATCTCACTTCACTCCTCCTAGCACCTGACCTACTTTACATCACTTTAGCTAGACGGGCTGAATAAAGCACCTGAAATCCTTCAAACCGTAGAGGTCTGGTAATGCTCCAGATACAAAACCTCAGTTATTACTGTCCATCACCTATATGCTAGAAACATTCCGGTGGCCGTTCACTGGCAGAAATTATCATCTGTCTCAGGCAATTGGTTTAGTCCCAGAAGCACTGTGCTGTTAAGGGAGTGCCTCCTGTCCTGTATTATTAGTTTCAGACGAGAATTTGAGCAGAGACTTTAAGAAACGCTTCCTCTCTGGTTAGTGCTCTCTGAGCTACTGCTCCCTTTAATAAAACGTAAAAGATTTTATTATTGTACAGATGAGAGCTATAGAATTCCTCACATAACCTATCAGTATAAAACAGTTTTAAAAAAGAAATGCAGAAATAAGCTGCATTGTTCTTAATCAACTCATTCTAAACTCCAGCTAAAGGAATATGTACGCAACCTTTGCCTCTTACTAGTATAAAGTAAGTACCTCAGAAAGTGTAAACTGATAGAAAAATCATTAAAAGTGAGAAAACCTTCAGAAAATTATGTCTGCCTTTTAGAAAGCCAATTGCAGTAGAGGATATAAATGTGTCATTATAAAAAAAAATCTTCACAAAAATATTGTGAAGAGGTTAAAATATTACACACAATACACATTCAGAAGAAAACAAATTAAAAACCAATAAAATGAATAGGTATTAGCTGCATTATGTTCCCTCCACTCTTTTACCCACAGGCATTGTACAATTATTGCAGTTATTGTATATCACAAATTACAGTCCAGCTCCAATATTTGCTACCATAGAATTACAGCCTAGGGAAGTTCCAAGTTTTCTGCCATCAGCATTCAGGACACTACCTTTGCGATGAGAAGAAAAGAAATCAAAGCAGGCAATCAACAACGTGGAAAAATTGCAGAGAACTATAGCACAAAATATGCTATTTTCAAGTTATTAAAAAATTCAAGCCTGTACTTTCACATCATAAAGTTTCAGGTTCCTAAGTGTGGGGACCCCACAGCATTCAGAGACACCCCACAAGGCTACATTTAGAGGTGCACATGGCAGGTGTGCTTGAGCTCACTTTACACTCCAAAGCTGTGTGGACATGAAGGGAACCATCAAGTCAGAGCTGAAAATCATCACTTCAGTGTCCCACTAACTCAGTCCCCCTCCGTTTTTCTCTTTGTTGGCATGGGTGGGGGCAAGTCATGAAGTGCTACCAACAGCTCTGGAAGGACTCTTCCTTGGAGCTGACAAGGAAGTGAAGTGAGTTTTTCAGAGAATGAAGTGAGACAGAGATTTAAGTCTTTTGATTAAGGAGCTTTGGAAATTCAGGACAGCAGTTGGCCTGGGGTTAGACTGTCTTTTTTGTGCTGTTCTTCAGGCAAATATATCTGACATTTCTTTGTATGTATTAAATAATGTGGAAGAGAGGTAAGACTTCCTACAAATGTTCAGCTTCAGGCTAGCAGCTCTGTAGAAGACAGAGTCCACAGCCATATGAATCTCCAAACACACAGATGGGTTCCAGTGGCAGAGAAAGGAAGGGAACCTTTGGCTATTAAGCAGAAATCTATTTTGACTTACCAGTAAAAACCTGAGGAAGTTTGGAGAAAATGGCTTACTTTCCTCGAAGCCTTTATACATCAGATTTTGATTTCATCCAGCAGAGGTCATTTTAGAGTGTATCTACAACGTGATGCATGGTCTTACTGTGTGTTTTCTTCTGAAACAGGAATTCAGGACTTGTATTGCAAGCCATGTTCATCTTGCACAGAGTGGGAGGGGGTGAGTTTTTCCTCAGAGGGCTACATTACACAGAGATGGGTAGGTGCTACTGGAAACCTGTTCCAGAGCTAGGATTAAACTGTGTTTTTGTCCATTATCACTTCATATGTGGCAGATTTAATAATGAAAGCATATAGTACATTTCTATACTTCAAATCGGTAAACAACTCTGTATTTTTGTGGTGTGTTCAGTCTAAAAATGGTTGGAAGAGCGTGGGGTTTTGCCTTCCTCAGAAATGATGAGAATAATTTCTTCCTAATTTTTGCTGCCACTGTCACAAGCTACATTTTTATGAAAAAGCTATTCTGGATAGTAGAATCGAAACAAGAAATATTCCCTCTCTGAAGGTAACAGCTGCTATTAAATCTAAAACCCCAGAGCAATGTGAAGTTCTAGGGTGATCATGTAATATGATCACTATATCTCTCCTAATGTCTAAGGAGTGATTTCAAGTGTTTGAACAAGCCCTGTTTTTTTTCAATATCTTCCACATTACTACGTTTTGGACAATCACATACTTAAATGGCCAAGCCTCTGACTTGTAATTTATGTCTCCCTACTACCCATGAGTGGGATTCAACTGCCTCAAGTTAGGTACAGATGTTTATTAATGAAATTACTAAGTATTACAAAGATTTATCTTTCCAGTCCAATCCTTCCTCATTCCCCAAATCCACTTGATGTGTAAAACTGTGCACTGAGTAATAATGGTTGCATTGCAAAATTATCTCTACATTGTATTATATAATAGCTTACTGTTGAAAAACAAATTGGTTCAAGATAGCTCCTTCTTTTTATACTTCAAAGAAAACAAAATAACACTTGGTCTCACCTTTTTTTTAAAAAAAAAGAATTTGAAGTTATCCTCATCTTTTAGCATTCAAAACTTGGCAGGCAGCAAAACAGGGCTACTCCTAGGGCCAGATGGATTTCTTATGTGTACCAAAAATCATGTCACGCCTGAAATGGTCTGGTGTGCAAGTAGAGAATACTTTTGATATTCTGTTGTTCTTAGGTGAGAGTTTGGTAAGAAACAAACGTAGTAGCTAAATATGCTAAAGTCAGCTGTTTTATCAACCACCTTTTAGAGAGTCAAAAAACCAAAAAAAAAAAAAGAAAAGCAAACCAAACCAAACCCTTTAAATAAAAACAATAGTTTATTAGAATCAGAAAGCATTTGTTTTTACAAATAGTGTATCTGAAAGAAAATTAGGTACTGTCTTCTATCGTGATGCAGCACTCAGGTATAATAAAACTGATAAGCCCATATAATAAATTTATGGAACTAGGATGAATTCAATTTATTTTAATATTCTCAGTTATGGTTTTGTTTATTCCCATAGCAGATGTTTAATTTACAAACCAGGCAATTGCTACAGCTCTTCCAAACAAATAAGAACAGATTAGTCAAACGTTCACATCAGTTTTTATGTTTATCATTAATTTTATGGTACATCATGAATATTCAGTCTTAGGAAAAAACTATCATTATGATACCTGGAAAACCTTAAAACAATGTTTTGCATCTACCAGTAGTGTTTCACTCGGTTTGAAAAAGCTGCTAATGTGTACTACTATGAGCTGGGCTTATGTGTTAATAGGGATTGCTCAAATATCTTCCTGATGTTTCACATAGATTAGCTTTGTATTCACAATACTTCAGTGGATGTGTCCAACTTTGTTATATTTTCTTTACACAAATAATGGAATTCTTGAGATAGAAGTGTTTATTAACATGACAAAGCAAACTTAGCAAAAAATATCTCTTCCTTATCAAAACAAATAACTACCTCATTATTTGTCTTGAAGTTTCAGGTAAAATCAGTGTCACCCAGTTGGCCTTTGGCTTGCTTCATGTTTCCTAGGATACATTCCTTGGTAGAAAGAAATCATTCTACCAGCAGAGAAGTTGTGTTGCATATTCAGGGTAAATTCATATTGGCTGACGGATAGAAAGCTATTACTCAACAGTTTGGTGTGTTTCTTTTTGTTTTGAGGCTTGTTTTTGTGTTTTGTTTCTTTTTCTTATTGCTAAACTGACTGGAATGGCATAAGAAAAAACATAGTGTCTGCCAACATGGAAAGTATGTGCATAGATGCAAATGTGTGCATGACCACAGACATGCCTTAGAAAGAAAAGGCATCCCCTGTCTCATTTTCTTTAAATGAATTAGTCTGCTGAGTTTTACATCAGAAGAAGAGAAAATAAGCTGCAATTTCTTCTCCAAATTCCTATATCATTCACTTCAACCATTTTGACAATCTGTTAATTACCATCCAAAAGGTTTTAGGGCTAGATCAATTTACTGAGATGAATTCTTATAGGATTATTATCAGTAGGAATATGCTTTTCAGTGCAAGATGTATGAAATGGAAAGTATTTCATTGGAAAACAGTCATCTGTTGTTCAAGGTGGTTGCTATTGTTTAAAATTAGTCTTTGCCCATTTTGGTGACAACCACATTTTTTGTTGACAACAACACTCTCTTGAAATCAGCAAAATAACATCTGGTTTCAATTCCTTAGTTTTATTAAAAATTTTCACTGTAAAACATGTTTCTGAATAAACTTGTGTAGCGTTGTTATATAGCCTTTTGATCTATAACATTACAAGGTTCTTTGGATGTGAAAATCACAATTTTTGGTATTTTCTTACCTCCCAGTTTCTAAGTAGAATTTTTAAGACCATTGTCATTACAAACATATAAATAAAAAGGAGTTTTCTGCATCAGAAGCAATGGAGCAGCTGCCCAGGGAAGTGGTGGTGTCGCATTCCCTGGAGGTATTTAAAAGACGTGTAGACGTGGTGCTTAGGGACAGGGTTTAGCAGTGGACCTGGCATTGCTAGATTAATGGTTGGACTTAAGGACCTTAAAGGTCTTTTCCAACCTAAACAATTCTATGATTTTATTCTATGATTTACACAATACACCTTGGACACAGCTGCACCATACAGCATTCGTAAATTTTTCCTGGGGCAAATATAGTTTGTTAAGGTGATTTTTTTGCCTGAACTGAAACCTGAGGATTTCCAGGACAGCAAATTCCTGCCAATTCATACTGAAACCCTTATTCTTCCTCTTCTGAAAGTTTCAATAAATATTGTTTCTCAATTTCACAGAGAATTTCCCAGATGTGAAGGTATCTTATTAATAATGTATCATGATGTCGAGCTGCAGATCTGAAATATTAGGACCACATTATGCAAATAGCCATAACATTGAAAAAGAGGACCTGTGCTAATAAACACCTGCACATAAGTACTGGATTTCCTCTAGAACAAAGCAAGCCACTCTAATGAGAAAGAGTCCGTTGGCAATTTAATTTTCAGTAAGTATTAGTGTGTGAGTACATTTACCTCATGGACCATGCTTTCTGAGAGTAATTGCATATTCTACTACACAGAAAAGATGTATGCATACATACCGACAGATGGGCACATGTACAGGTTTACATATGAACACAGACGAAAATCACACCACAAATAATGCCAAGTCACAGTGTGAGACACAAGTCTGAGCGATAACATTGATCAGCACCTTTGTTCCACAACTCACTGCTAATTATTTTAATACTATGACCACTCCCATAGCTCCAGTCTGTTTCCACGGTATCTTAGCCCCTGAACACTACAAAAATGACCAATTACTTAAAAATGTCTTAATGAAGAAAATGAAAAAGCTGCAAAGCTAAGAACTCCAGTCAAGAAATTAATAGCCAGGATTGCTTGCACAGTCTTAACTCCTGCTCTTTATGGATATATATTATAGTCTTTATCTGAAGATTACTTTTTAATGTATTTCACAGTTTTCTCCAGGTTGTACATTTTAGTCTTCTGCAGTGATAATGTTCTATCCATTGAACAAGCTATTTTTGTTTTGCTTTTTATGCAACCTAAGTCTGACAGGAATATATTATTTTACCATTTCACCATTTGTTTCTGGAACAAATACCATTAGCAACATAATTGTTAGCACTTTTCTTTCAATATAACTAGTTCATTTTTCTTCTCTCTGTGATTTGCACTCAGTTTTCTTGCTCTTAAGACTCGATATATTTCCATTAAAGCACTGGACTGGGTTATATTCACTAATCTTTTTTCAATTATTCATTCAAAAAATCTTTCTTTAAAATGCAAACAGCATATTTCGCTTTGGAATTCCATCAGTGTAATGGTCAGAGGTAGTGCCACTTCTTTTTTGCTACATATTATCCATCTGCATATACACCCAAGGAATGTTCTAGTCCCTGCAGCATATCATTGCCAGGGAGTAAGTAAGAGGTTATTCTCCTGCAGCAAATACACTCTGTAGCAAGTGACGTATCAGCAATGAAAAGAGGAAGAAAGAACAGAACTGCAAAAAAAACATTCTGATCCATATAGAGGTCTTGTCTCTTCTCTCCAAAGAAAGAACTCTGATTTAATTTCATGTATATCGAGTTTTATCCCAGATGACTCAAATCAGTGAAAGATTTTTTAATTGAATGGGTCAGCTGTATGGTTAACTCTTTGGGGAAAGACTGCAGTCTGTAAAATCCACAGAAAAGGTATAATCTTCATTAACAGAGTTTAATGAGCTGTGCAACCTCAAATCTTAAAATCTCTTTGATTTGCCCAATGGTTCCAGCTAGTTCCCTCCACAGGGTGGGGTTTTGATACTGCAGCAATGGTACTTGTTTTTCTCTGGCTGCCATGCTCTGCAGGGCTCATCTGGTACAGGGTGGACATAAAAAGCCAGTTTCTAGATAGTGCCAGTCAGTGTAGTGCCTTAAAGTATGTGGGGCTATAACGAATGCCATTAGCCGTTCCATAGTCTCTATTTTTTATCTCTGGAGACTGGAATGATCTCATTGCTGTAGTGCTCATGGATGTTTGTAGTGTTATTACTACTGTGGCTAGTTTTAGACTGTGTTAGATAATATGTTAGCTTTCCCTGCCCAGAGATCTAAATACAGACCATGGTACTTAGGAACAGAACTTTTTAATGACTGACCAATGTGAGTAAGCAAATTTCATTCCAGTAGCGCTCAATAGATGCTGAAATGGAGACAGCTCTTTAGTACTGATAACCATAATTTACACTTTCTTCTACAGATCGTGTTGAAAATTACTGTAGGAAAATTTATTAGAATGCAACACAAGTTTCCCTTTCCCCTCCAAAGGCACTTCGAAAAAGCCGAGTTTCATCTTTCTCTTTAAATTATGTGAATAAGCCTAAAGCAACAGAGAAAAAACAAACAGCCCTTTCTGGGCCTCTGTGTAGCCAGCCCTCTGGACAAACTGACTCCCAGAAGCATCCACGTATCCAGCCTGGCTGCTGCCCTGTCCACCTGCTCTCCCCTCTGTACCAGGCTCTCCCTGACTGGGTCTCAAAGAAATGGCCGGTGTTTGCCGCCTGCTCTCCTGGCCACGTGTTGGCTGCCACCTACCAGCCTCCTGCTGCCCTGTTCACCTGCTGGCATCGCTCTGTTTGCTTCATGCCCCGAATCCCCTGCTGAGTGGCAGGTGGTATACCCTTTCACCCTGTTCACCTTTTTATACGTTTCTTTTTTATATACACACGCACAAAGACACATCTTCTCTGCCCCTCTGCCTGCTTTTTTTGCTGCTGCCCGTGATTCTTGAATCTGCTTGAATAAACTGGTGAGAAGCAGCAGGTTCCATTTAAGATCCCAGCTGTACACCGACATTATCTGTGGTGTCACTTTGTAAGCACAGCTACAGTAATTGTTGCTGAGACAGCAGGTTTTGCTGTGAGATTCAGCAAACCCCGTGATTCTTTCCACATGAGAGCTTCAGAAGCAAACCTTTGAGTACTTGCATTTTTTTCATTCCTTGTAGAATCCAAAAAGTACCTCTGAGATTTTTCCACTCTGTACCTCAGGGTGGAGATTTCTCTTATGAGTTCAGCTATTTAGAAAGGAAATTAAAGCAAACTATAACAGATCTCATTGAACAAATAGTCATTGCCTTTTTTTTTTTAATTGCTGACAAAATGAAAGAAGAGAACAACACAGACACCCCCTCTGTGTTCTGCACACCAGTACACAGTTTATCAATTTGAATGGCCTTTATCCAGATAAGCTAAATCCTGCTGTGAAAACAGGAATACATTTATATTTCTCCAGCCATGGACACAGTTGCATATGAAGTAATAAAGTGAAAAGGAGCAAAATAGTGTTAATGTAAGGTATGCAGCCTGAATGAGAGAATTCATATTAGATTGACTGTCCTTCCTTTGCATGAAATCTAGAAGTCATCTTTGCTGGACCAATAACATGTGGCACTGTCCTCTGTGCATGCAATGAACATCTTATATGGTCAAAATTCTGGTACTGTAAGCACAGCTTGTGCTGTGAGTGATATTATAGGGCCCAAAGACAGACTTGCTTTAGGTGATACATGCATAACTACTCAGTGTAACCTGTGGAAATCTGTGGGACTCTTTGCAGAGTGAAATACTACTAAACAAGACGGAGGGAGTCCCGGGAACCAAATGCAAAAGCTAGATATGGAAAGGGTATTTAACACTAGGCTGCAGTATGTATAATATTTCATGCTGCTTGCAGATATGATTGATTTCAGATATAAAGCTTAAGCCACACACAGGGAGATTAATATTTTGGCTAGCTGGCCTTTACTGTAATTTCTGATAAGAACCAGCTTAATTAACCTATGAGATTTCTAGTGTAGCTAGAGCCACAGGAATGGTTAGAAAAGCTTTAAAGGGCACAGCAAGCACAGAAAATACATGAACAATAGCCTTGATTTAAAGTATGAATATTCTTCAATTCTATTCGTTGGGAAGTTTTTTGATGATGGTGGTGGTATGTTTTTTTTATTAGCAGTTTTGGTTTTTTTTCTATGACCAGCTGAGTGAAGAGGTTTCATAGGTATTAAGTTTATTGGTCATCAAATAGGCCTGTTCACATACTGCATTC
>NW_009707472.1:12487-42687 GCF_000703405.1 Apaloderma vittatum
AGAAAAATACATCCACCCAGCTTTGTGGGTTTTTGGAGTATGGACACAGATAATGATCATAGCACTGATTTGGCAGTTAGGCTGTAAAAGTCAAATTTATAACGATCTCAGAACCCATAACTTGTAGTTTCGCACAAAGAGATGTTACTGTGTGCAAATAATCCTTGGAAGAGGATTTCCATGCTGGATCAGAGAAAGTGAAGAGCAAAGTTGCAAGGAATGTCACGGCCACATATAGAAGCACGCAGCCTATAGCTGGGCAACTCTCCATCTATGGATAAAGACTTCATGACTGTGGCCTTAAGATTCCTTGCTGTGCACACAGACAGGACCATTTAAGCCCCTGTTAGATTAAAAATGGAAGCTCTGTAACCTCTCTCAACTGGTGTCTATGTCTGACAGATTTGTTCCCAGGTGTTTTACAAGCCGAAAGTCACCTGTAGTGCAGAAGCAGCTGTGTTAATCAGGTAGAGACAGATGACTGCTTTAATGACTACAGCAACAGAAACTGTGAGAAACTTGTAGGACCTTTTGGGGTTTTATTCATTGGTTTATTCAACACCAAGAGAAGTTTTCTGATAGTATGAGTAGGAGAATGAAGCTCCTTTATACTGGATGTTTCGGTGGGAATTAATGTTTTCTTAAATATGATCTCTGAAAATTACTTTCTGTAAGACATCTCTGACTAAGCATTTTTTGACAGTTCATTTAACCTTTACAAAATATATTTTAGATAGAATGTTGGCAAACTGTAACATCATCTCTAACTAGAACTGATATTTGTCTCATTTAAAAAAAAAGGAGACAAAAATCTTACCTGAATAATTTATAATCTTTAAATAGCTATTATCATGAAAAATGCAAACAGTGCTGCTGCCTATGAGGAAACCCCAAATCTCCACAAAACGGTGGGTTTTCTTACAAAGTAATGAATCTTATGAATTTATAATTTTCCCTTGCAGCAAATTTAGGGTGTTTTTTTTTTTTAATTACATCGGTTCTTTTATATAGCTGTGCTAGGAGTCTAGAACTTGTTCTTCCAGCTGCTGGAAGAGAAAATAGAGCTAGAAATCTAGGAATTCATAGACTCATAGAACGGTTTGAGTTGGAAGGGATCTTTAAAATTTATCTAGTCAAATTTCACCTGCAGAGAGCAGGAATATCTTTAACTAGATCAGGTTGCTCCAAGACCCATCCAACCTGACCTTGAATCTTTCCAGAGATGGGGCCTCCACCACTGTCATGGAGGCATCCACAAAAACAGATAGGGCAGCTGCAGACAAAAACTAAATTATTCTGACCTGAAAACCACCACGCACAGACAAATATATTACAGATTCGGATGCAAGTTGGGAATTATCACTAAAGAACTGAATTTAAGAATTCATGACTATTCCTCTAGAAATATGACCAAAATGTTCACACAATAAAAAGGGGAAAAACTCTCCCTTAAGGGTACCCAGCGAATCAGTCACCCATGGGGAGCCAAGGGGTCTCTCAAAGAAATACCCAGAAGTATCACTCACCAGTAGGGAGTGGTGGGTGCTCTCAATCCCGGGAAGTTTCCCTGGACAGCAACCCAGTCCAACAGGAGGAAGGGTCCCCATGCAGACCCACTGCTCTGAGGAGAACTGACTCAGATTGACTCTCCGGTGGGGCCCCGTTTACGTGTGAGTGGAGTCTGGCTGTGGTCAATTTCCAATTAGCTCAGGAGCCAGTGCACAAGAGACACGGTAAAAAAAAATCGTGCCTCAAAGGCTGTCCTTGCCAGGTCCTTGGCGCAGGTCTGTTATCAGATCTTTTGCAGGGTCTGGTCTCCAGTCTTTTACAAGGCATGTTGTCTGGGAGGATGCAACTGTCACAGCCACCTCTCTGGGCAACCTGTTCCAGCGTTTCACCACCCTCACAGTAGAAAATTCCCTCCTTATATCTAGTCTAAATCTACCCTCTTTTAGCTTAAAACCATTACTCCTTGTCCTATTGCAACAGGCCCTGCTGAAAAGATTGTCCCCATCTTTCTTATAAGCCACCTTTAAACACCGACAGGACATAGCAAGGTATCCCTGGAGCCTTCTCTTCTGCAGGCTGAACAATCCCACCTCTCTCAGTCTATCCTCACAGGGCAGGTGCTCCAGCTCTCTGATCATCTTCGTGGCCCACCTCTGGACCTGTCTCAGCACGTCCATGTGTTTCTTGTACTGAGGTCTCCAGAGCTGGACACAATGCTGCAGGTGAGGTCTCACCAGAACAGAGCAGAGGGGCAGAATCAGCTTCCTTGAACTGCTGTCCACACTTCTTTTGATGCAGCCCAGGATACAGTTTGCCTTCTGGGCTGCAAGTACACATTGCAGGCTCATGTCCAGCTTCAAAGGAAAAAGGAAATATGACAAATCTCTCTTACTAGTATTATATACAAAAAAATCCCTCTTCAGCATTTTTAAGTTCAGAATTCAGCCTTCTGTCATTTGAATCTCAAACTTGGACAAGCAATGCCTCCTTATATGTACTGTCCACCTCTTATTCATAGTGTCTGATAGTGAGGAAAGATTGCTGGCTGTTTAGAAAGGATATGGATAATGACCACATCCTCATTTATAACAGCAAAACTGAAGGGGAAAAAATGTGAAACAAACCCTAAGCAAATGGCCTTTAAATGTGAATATAGCCTACACATATATGCATATAATAAACACTAGATAGCCTGATCTTAATTCTGTTAAATCCTCCTTTGCACATATGTTGGTGATTCTGGACACAATAGAAATGATTCAGTGTATCCTTAAATATTAATGAGACCTAACTGTTACAGTATCTTGCTGCAATACTTCCCACTAGCTCCACAGATAGAGAGAGGCATTAGATTTGAAAACAGATATGAGCTGATGAAAACCAAAACAATCTTTCCAAGCTATCCTCACCTGTAACTATCAGATTATATACTTGTAATATTCTATATTTTTAATTTCCTTAAGATAAGCATGCAATTTTACTTGTTATTGATTAACAATATTATCTGACATTTTTCTTAACTGTGAAACAATAAAAAATATTCAAAAAGAAGTCTCAGAGTGGTTCAGAATTCACAACTCTGTTCATGCTCATGCTCACATCTCATTCATCTCTGTGAATGTTACATTAGTCAGAACCACCTTACTCATACCTCCACTAGTTTTCCATCTGTAAAGGCTTTAAATGTTGAGTGATGCTCTGTAACTCCTAATCCTCTGGATTTCTTGTATATCATTCCTCTCTCATTGGATTTTTTTTCTAATATATTGTAGTAAGTTATTTCAGCACTGTTTCTTAGGATAGATTTAGTTTTTTACATTAAAAATAATTTATATTTTAGCATAGGATACCTGAGATATAGAAGTGTCTTTGGGAGAAAAAGACAAAGATCAACATTCAATATCTTAACATCTGCACTGCAGGAAGAAACTTATGCTTTTAAGTTTATACTTAATTCTCAGTGGATCTTAATCAAATGTTGTAGATATGTTGTTCTCGGCTTCTGGGCTTGTAATGAAAAGAGCTTTCTGCAGACAGAATTTAGATTAAAATCACTTTATCTTTTTTCTCCCTGATAATATTCGGAGTTGTCATTTCAACAGAAAGTAAGACTATACTCAAGTTTGTAATATTATCTTCAGTGACAAAGACTGTGGTGTTATTGAAATGTAACTTAGTAAAAGGGAGTGTTTTCTTTCCCCATCACCACCATGAAAGATGTGCTTTCCCTTGAATATCCCCCAGTCTCTCACCCTTCTGGCCCTGGAGGCTCTGTTCTCCACTATGTGGAGTTCCAGAATGGAAGGTCAAAACTTGCATCATCAGGAATATAAAAGGTGAATGTTTTATCTGCAGATTAACATTCAGACTGTTTGCATTGTTTTTTTGGCATTTAAAAATGAGAACCTCATCCTATCCTGAGAGTTATTTTAATGAATTTTTCTGGCACCGAGACTCTTCTACACTTGAAGGTTTTTTTCATTGATTCCCAGGGTATAAAGGGACTTGCAAGGTTATAATAGGCCGTAATGATATGATGTAATCAGCTCTTATTAATGGATAAGTATTGCACTGGCTGAGAAGCAGAGCAGGGTGACTCTGAAGGAAAGGATATGTATCAGTTCTTCCTCAGCTTCCCTCTCTGTAGCAGCTCCATTGCATGTCCTGGGCTCTACCATTCCACTTTCCCCATGTCACTGTGAAGTGCCAGCCCTCAGGACATTTACAGAGAGACCTGGGCTGGTCACATCTCTCAGCCTCCATTCAGAAAGTGAATGGTTGCAGATTGTTGCTCTAAGTGTGGAAATGTAACCCTTTACTGTGTGAATAGCCTAGATTGGCACTTTACTGCCCTGCAGGACACTGACCACTGCCTCGTGGTGACCATCAGGGAGTAAAAAATAACAAGCTCTAGGGAAAAAAAAAGGAAAGATGCTTCATGGAAATAGCTTTCATTGACTAAAAGCTAGAAGCAAGGGGCAAAGAAAATTTTATGTTGGAATTTTGAGGAGTTTATTGTCTTATTCATTTGTATAGTTATGGGGATCAATTTATAATACCTGTATTTACCTGACCTCTAACAGTAGATATTCTCACTATACGCTTATCTGTCCCTTTAGGGCTATTACTCTTCACCTGTAAATGTATCTACTCTTTTGATTGGTACTAGAACATGAAGAACACCATTCATTCTATGGTTAAAATATTCTTAAAGGCTTTAGCTTAAATATACCCAATTCATTTTCTGATTGTATTCTTTGTGTAGTCTATGCTCTTTTGTTCTTTCTTTTCCTACAATTTGTACCACAATTTGTATCCCAATTATCTCCTTGCTTAAATATCACTTTTCCAGTATTTAGCCTCTGATTTGTATAAAAACAGCAGTTATGTCTTATTTAGGCCCCTTTCTAGGCTTGATAAACCAATATATTTTAATCTCCTCACAAGGCATACACTCATCCTCAGGACTTTACTAGTGTTTCTCTATTATTTTCCTTCAAATTTCATTTTTCTCTATTCAAAATAATTTCTGATCATGTCAGTCTACAGAATTATACAACCATAGAATAACACAGATTGAAAGGGACCTTGAAAGATCATCTTGTCCAGTCTTTCATGGGAAAGGAAGACCAGACGAAGTTATCTAACACGCTGTCCAGCTGTGTCTTAAAAACCTCTAGTGATGGGGAGACTACCATGGTCCTGAGCAGGTCGTTCCAGTGAGTGATTGCTTTTACTGCAAAAAAGTTCTTCCTTATATCGAGATGAAACTTCTCTTGGTGCAACTTCTACTTATTGCTCCATGTGGCTCCTTGTGAAGAGAGACCTTCTGTCCTCCTTGTGGCTGCATTTTAAGTACTCCTTCTCTTCTCCAGGGAGAAAAGACCTAACTTCTCAAGCTGATAGATTTAATTTACAAGAGGATGAATACAATGTGTTCAGCTACATATATTTCTTCCTGTATGGCTAGCAAGAACTATCTGTTGCTTTATTATTTCTTTTCATTCTTCAGAGAAGGTTTTGTATTGCAATCCCTGACTGCTAAGAGAGATTCTAACAAATGCAAAAGAGAAAAAAAGTTTAAAGAAAATCTATACTTCTTATTCTCAATGCTGAAAAGTCCTCAAAAAGTCCTAGAATGGATCTTGAACCTAGATTATAAAGGCTTACAGATATTTGGAGAAAAATCTAAGTTTTCCCCAAGTGGTTACAAGAGATCAGTTTTTGAGTTCAAGAAATATCAGTCTCTGATGCATAGGAGGAGAAATGAAAAATGTTTAACTTGAGCTATTTCTTTCCTTGTTATATTAATTTCCTTTTTTTTTTCTTTTCCCATCTAAGATTTCTACATCAAACATTTAATCCAAAGACATTATTTGAGTAAGCAGAGAGGTAACTACTATGACAGTTATTTACAACATCCAGAATTTAACCAGCACATATATCCAATGAATCTATTTATATCTGAACTAATATGCTGAACAATATTTAGAGGTTTTACCTTGGCTGTAAAGGTACTATTACAGAATTTGAATGACATATTATTAAATATTAAATTGAAATAAAGGAACATTAACGTAATATTTAGTCTGAATAATATAGCTTATACAAGTCAGGAGATCCAAAACATGAAGGCAGGTAGTGCTAAGTCCATCCTGTAATTTTATGTTTTGCATTATTCAGTTTGATACTTAACAGTGAAAACAATGTAAACCACAATTGTTCAAATAAGCTGTGTAGACAGACTAATTTTGCTTCACAGTCTAAATGAGAGCTAAAAGGCAGTGCTCAAATATAAAAGGTTAAATTCAAATTTAGAAATGGAGTTTAGAATTACTGTAAGAATTTGTTTATGATACTGAGATGTCTAGATCATTCCTAGGAGATTTCTGCCCAAGATACCAGATTGCTTATATTTATAAAGCTCCTTTGCAAAATTTGAAAACAAAGTGTAGTTTCCTGAGATAGTCTGAGCTTTCTCAAATATCTTTGAATCTAATATGTACAGTGCAATATATCCTTTAACTACTAAGAAAACATTGTAATATCACATTCTTTTATGCCTGAGAAGTAATTACCCAAGAATATTACATTGTCATAGGAATAAATTGATTTCAGTAAAGCCAAAGCTTCTTTGAACATTACCATGTCAAAAAAATAAAATAAAAAATATATGAAAATAATATCAATAATATCAAAATAATATCAAATGGCTAATACTCACTTAACAGAAGTAGGGTTTCAATTGCCCATATACAGGCAATAAATAACAGCATGCATTCAAAAAACGTTGATACTTTCCTAAGCATTTTTGGGTTGGTGTATTTAATACAGCCCATACAACCTTAGCCACTCTTCAGGATTATTTAAGGCTTAATATTGTATTCATACTTTCCTTTTGTGTCCTCTTTTGCTGTGCATAATCAGTAACAGAACTCTGGAGCTGAAGGGACTGGTGGAGCTAAATTCTCTGCCCTCACAAATGGATTCAGCCTAGTTAATTTCAGGGAAATTGCTCCACTGATTTGAACTGTTATTCTGGAATGATATTAGTGTGTATGAGACCAGCATGTAATCTATTATTTATTGTTTGTGCACATAGTGCAGCAAATAGCATGGTGATGTTACCGCTCTACATGAAGGTACCACAGAATATTAAATCACCTAATAGTCCTTTAACATCATGATCTGCAGAATATTTAGATAATAGCAAACAATTTTTTTGAAATCAAAATGCTAGTGCCGCATTTTACGATTGTCATCTACCCTTCTCATTCAAGGAAGCATAATTTTCTCCGGGAAGTTGCAGACTTCCTGCCTCAGGCTGAACGTGAATCAACCACAAATGTTATGGCACATACTATAATTTTATAAACTATCATGTTGTGGAAAATTGAGTTTAAGCTATAATCTATAATGAAGTTACTCTTCCTCCAAGGAAAGACTCAGTAATGGACAACTTCAGGAGCCTTTGGGTGATTTCAGTATTGCTGAATATGTGGAGTAATAGAGGTGTCCAAGAAACTTCTGTTCTAAAATGAACCTAGTAAGTACAACTTCATAACACAAAAACATTTTAGTTAGATAGACTTGCGAAAGCTTGGAATGATACTCAGCATTCTAACTCATAAGAGTTAGATTTGAATACATCTCTAAATGAAATAGATTGCTCAGCTCTGTTAGAAATGTATTAATGGACCTTACAGAGTTGTTTTACATTCATTGTCATTTGTAGTAATATTTTATCGCAAGTGGAACCTTTAGAGACATCTCTGTCATTAGCAGTTTGATAAGAGAAAAACAAAGTTATTTCAGCCTAGCGTAGCCTAAAGATTGGAGTGTCATAACTTCATCAAGACAATAAGTTTTATAGGTATTTACCAAAGACTGCACCTGTAACGTAGGGATCTACCAATTACCATTTTCTCACTCTTTGCCTGAAACAATTTAGCAATGTTTCAATTTTGACTGATCCATTTCAGCAAGATTCCTTTTTGTTATAAAAGAGGAAGGAAGGAAAACCTCAAAACAAGAGACGAGCAATAGCAATACTTTTAACTTTCATTCCAGTGCCAAATCACATTTTGATAACTTGATGACAGACATGGAATTCAGTAGTTGTCCTCTGGCCATTTGTAATAACAATCAAAACAAGTTATTAAAATAAATTAAGAACATAAAAATTGCTCTGGCTGCAAGTCATATTAGTTAGTTTTAGCTCTCAGAGATAAGGTTATTATATTCAGTGGAATTTACACAGCCATGTGATTTTTAGATCAATGGCATTTCTTGCTGAAGCAGCTCTGTAGGATCTTTCTTTAACACTATGGTGATTCCGCAACTTAAAGTTGGTGCTTAATAATGTTGCTATTTTTCACTGTGATTTGTATTACCTGAATTCTGTGAAATGGCAATGTCAGCAGTATGCTAGGAATTCTCAGAGAGATGGTCAGCTTCACAGCTCTTGATTACTCTGAAGTGTGGCCCACACCCCAAGGTAAGTCTTATCCCAGTTTGAAAGTTTTAAGTTTCAGAGATGTCTTGGGTTAGGACTGGGCCAGCCACTGGACACTGACAAATGCTATCTCTCTCCCCAAATAGGAAGGAAAAGGGAATGAGGCAGAGAGACTTATGTGCTGGAAAAAAATATTAAAATAGCTTTAATGAATATGGAAATAATACAAATAGTGAACTATATACAAAATCAACATCAAACTTGACTCTTCCCCATGCTCGATAGCAGTCTCCACTGATGCTGCAGAGCAGCCAGCACTGGGGAAGTCCTAAGCTCAGCAGCAAGAGCCTTTCTGCATCCTAGTCCCAGCCAGTAGCACACACTGTCTGCAAAAACATGCTGCTAACTTCAGAAAGTGCAGCCTTTTAGAAGAGACTGAGCTGAAAGTAAAAATCATTGAACAAAACTGGTTTTGTTTAGCTCAAACCAGGGCAAGAGATAAAGTGATAAATCCTGCAGTTGTTGCCATAGTAAGGTATTTTTTCTGTCTGCTCCAAGATCTTTGGCTATTAGATGTTAATTTTGAGAATTGCATAATGAAAACTGATTTCTGGTTTTGAGAAGTATCCATTAAAATTTTTACTGTGTTTCACTAGCTGTAATAGTGGCTAATAATGGGTAACTTCTGATTTTTGCTGACCACCACATAATATGTTCCCCACCATAAGTGTAGAGTGCAGTTCAAGTACTTCTTCAAGAAGTACAGTTGAATGGAGAAAAAGGATCTTCTGAATCCAAGAAAAAGAAGCAATTAATATCCAAATAAGATTAAAAACTGAATAAAAGAAGAAACACTTTAAGTGACTCATTTAATTAATTTGTCTACTGTTCATGACAATAGCATTGATCATAAAGGATTAATTTGATATTAATGCAGATGTCATATGTACTTCTGTTAAAACTCCTCTGTAATTCAGTATTAGCTAAATGTACCATTAAAAGAAAGTTACTTATAAAAAAGGTTGGGTTAGTGAATTTGAGTTTACTTTATAGGCACCTTTTGCCATTATAGAATATTTATAGCTTAGAAAACGAAAGGTTTAAAGCTGTTAAGGATGAATAAAATGTATCCATTTGCAATTTTAACATTCCTCAAATTGGTCAGATTTTGCCATTTTATAATCTAAATCTTGAAGGATTAGCTAAAATAGGTTGTTTAGAACAACCAAAGCAGTAAAGGAATGCATTAAATTGCTGTAATATGTGATCAGCACTGAGTCTTGCACCAAAACTCTGCTTTCTAGTCAGCTTCTTTCCTGCTATAATAGGCACATACTTTTGTCTCCTTTGTCTAAAAGCATTAAAAAACATATACATTTACTTAGAATAGATGTCTAGAATTGTCAATACTTCACAGCTGAGTCGAATTCCCATCATATACGGATTACAATAACAATAATTTTTTCAGGAAGTCAAACTCAAAACCTGGAGTGATGTAACCCAGTATCTTTCCAGTACCTTCAGTGGAACTATACGAATGTATAAATCACTTCTCTAGTGGTTTTAGAGTTTGACGTGTTAAAACCCATGTTATTTGAACACTAGTTTATACCTGTATGCTCTCTACCTCTTATCCTATTAGCACATATAAAGTGAATATATTAAATCTTACAAGAAATTGAGAGACATCTGCTAAAGTTAGTGTTGCAATAATTCCTAAAAATCTGGTGGTTTTTTCACTGCAGCAAGGACGACTTTGTATGAAGTAAGACTGGTTATTAGAATTTTCAAAACCGACTAAGGTTTACTGCCTGTTTGTTGCTTGAAGGTTTGATCATAGAGTTTCCATCTAAGAGTATATGTAAGTAAAAGGCCTGAGATATTGATCCAGTAAGCAAGGGCTGTGTCTTGGAGGAACTTATGTGGGCTCAACACCTTGAATCCCAAATGGACTATTACGCTGTAGTCAGGCATAAAACTATTCAGGAATGTTCTTACAGCACTTTTCTCTGATAGTCAGTTTTAGTTTGCTGTCCACTGGTTAGAGCACTACTTTGAGAGGTTGACTATGCGGATAAAAGAAATAGTATTTGAGTAACTTAATAATAGATATTTGAATAAAAGAACATAGAGTGTACAGTATTATATCCACCTGAATCACCCTTCAAGGACATCTCTCTGCTAAGTAGGCAAGTCTTTGCATGAGGGAAGGATTTTATATCAGTCCAGTAGTATTATGTGTAGACAAAAAGGCAAAAAGTAGGAATCACGCTAAAGGAGGAAATTTAGGTTTTATTGTTGTTTATGTTTAATACATTACCTTTTGCTAATTCATGTGATCACCTTTTGCAGGATTATGTTACCACATGCTTTCCACATTTGCAAACTGCTCAGATAATAATCATAGAACCACAGAATGTTAGGGGTTGGAAGGGACCTCAAAAGATCATCTAGTCCAACATCCCTGCCAGTGCAGGATCACCTACAGTAGATCACACAGGAACGGATCCAGGCGGGTTTTGAATGTCTCCAGAGAAGGAGACTCCACGACATCTCTGGGCAGCCTCTTTCAGTGCTGTCACCTTCACAGTGAAAAAGTTGTTCCAAATATTTTTGAGGAAACTCCTATGCTCCATCTTGTATCCATTGCCCCTTGTCCTATCATTGGACATCACTAAGAAGAGCCTAGTTCTCTCCCCCTGACATTCGCTCTTTACATCCTTATAAACATTAATGACGTCACCTCTCAGCCTCCTCTTCTCCAAACTAAAGAGACCCAGCTCCTTCAGCCTTTCCTCATAAGGGAGATGCTCCACTCCCTTCATCATCTTTGTGGCTCTGTGCTGGACTCTCTCAAGCAGTTCCCTGTCTCTCTTGAGCCGAGGGGCCCAGAACTGGACACAATATTCCAGATGTGGCCTCACCAGGGCAGAGTAGAGGGGCAAAAGGACCTCTCTCGACCTACTAGCGACATCCCTTCTAATACACCCCAGGATGCCATTGGCCTTCCCGGCCGTGAGGGCACCTTGCTGGCTCGTGGTCATCCTGCTGTCCACCTGAACCCCCAGGTCGCTTTCTCCTATGCTGCTCTCCAACAGGCCAGTTCTGAACCTGTACTGGTATTTGAGATTGTTCTTTCCCAAGTGCAAGACTCTACACTTGCTCTTGTTGCATTTCATAAAATTTTTCCCCACTCAACTCTCCAGCCTGTCTAGGTCTCACTGAACGGCAGCACAGCCTTCTGGTGTGTCAGCTACTCCTCCCAGTTTTGTGTCATCAGCAAACTTGCTGACAGTGCTCTCTATTCCCTCATCCAGGCAGTTGATGAGTATATTGAACACTGCTGGTCCCAGTACTGACCCCCTGAGGGACTCCACTAGATACAGGCCTCCAGCCAAACTCTGTCCATTGGCCACAACTCTCTGACTTCTTTCCTTCAACCAGGTTACAGCCCACCTCATTACTCAGTCATCCAGACCACAATTCCTCAGTTTAGCTATGAGGATGCTGTGGTAGACGTTGCCAGTTGGTTTACTGAAATCCAGATAAACCAATGTCTAGATGAAGCAATGTGCAAACAATGTGCAAATACTTATGTCAGTTACTCTGTTTTTATTTAGATGGTACTTACTACAGTGATTTCACAACTATTTTCCTGTGGGCTTCCGAAGACTCAGACATGAAAGAGGTTAGCTGAGCTCATTTACCATGATGAAGGGTGGGGCTCAGAACACTCAGTTTAAAATCATCCAAATATTACGTGTAAGAAAAACCTTTCATTGAGCACACATTGGGATGAATTCCCTCTGCCAGATGCCTTTCTTTTTCATTTGGCAACAGATGGAGTCTAAGATTCTCAGTGAAATTTTGACTTTGTGTCAAATGAATTGTGAATTATGACTTATGTAAACATTTTACACATTAATGTAAACAAAAACTGTCTGATAACAAATATTTCTTTTAATTTTAAGATGAATAATTCTGAGCTAACAAAGAGTACTTTTTATGTAGTAAATAAATATTATTGAAAGAAAAACATTCTCCAGATAGCTCAATGACAGAGAAAACAAACAACTCTGAGCATTTATCTAAAATTTAAAATTATTTTGCTTAAATTTGACATTTAACACTCGCATTCTAAAAGTTAGCTGTCTGGTCCACACTGTCACTTCTCTTCTAGCCTTCATTTAACGAGATGAGGCAACTATCTCTGGGGGGTGATTCATCCCACCTATCCAGGTTCCTGTACTGGTGAGGATGATTTGTTACTGTAGTCCATTCAGGTTGTAGCCTCAGTGTGGCAAAAGTACTACAGACACACATTAAAAAGACAAACACTGTCCTGAAGAACTTGCCTTGTCTACATACTTTCTAGACCATTCTACATCCAAAAGGTAGAGAACTTCCAATACTCATAACTGCTCCTATACAGAAAACTAAAAACTCCTTAAAATAGGGTATAACAGTGAGTAAGGAGTCTATCCAAGGAAAATGAAATACATTTTCGGGAAGACAATAACCAGAAAAATGAGGAGCAATTATAGAAGATACTAATTTACAAATTCTTTCCACAGAATTCTTTGGGGCCTTCCAAGTATCTCTGCTAATTTTTCTCATAGGAAGAATTTTACTAGTGTTCAATTCCTAACAGATGGCGACAAAGTTTAAACCTGTATTCATATGAAGAACTAACTAGCACAATTCCACATATTAGTGCAGAAAAAAACACAAATGTATCAAATGATTTATAAAAGCAATTTCATCTTTTGTACATAGGGTTTTGCAAGACTACAGTGAAATACAAGTGCATTAAACATGCCTTAATAGAAACTGGGATCACAAACAGTAGAGCTACTGAACTTTTAGAAATACTTGTACATGTTTGCAACCACAAGCTGTAATTTCTCAGGAGAAGACCATTGTAAAACATTTGGAGAAATCCTAGTTAAGTAACTGAGTCTTTAAATTCCATAGCTTACCCTAAAATCTACATCATGAAGCTAAATACATGGACTCGATTTCAAGGAGATTGAATTGTAGACATATGATTTATCTTTATTATACCTAAAGCACACAAGTTTTTATTGTATTTCTCCTTGGGTGAACAGCTGTTCAATATTATTTAGGTTGTGAAATTGTAAATACAATTTAGCATGACCATTTTAAATACTACTGCAAATTATATCTCTTGCAATATCCTCAACAGCTGCACATCACACACAGTTGAACACTTGCTGCAAAACTACCTTAAAAGAGCCCAATATATTCACATTTGGTAGAAAGAGCTCAGAGCTCCATTGGTCAAAAGCCCTCCAGGGAAGGAAATGTTTCCCTATATTTGATTTCATTTTTTTTCAGCTGCCTTATCCATTTTCTTTAGTTTTTAAATATTAATCAAATGATATAGTACTCAAAAGCCTGTCTGCATGTCTTGGGGCATCTCTTTCAGTAGTACAGCAACTCAGAACATATTCTAGAAGCTATTGAAGGATCCTTAAATATCAGATGAGCCTCCTTTTCTGTTAATGTGCCTATAAGTGTGATTAATATTAATACATTTTAAGAATGCAGATTGAATATGTTACATATTCCCTGAAGCGAAACTGTGCATTCAGTGCTGCTGAGAGAGCCATGCATCTCACAAACAAGCATTCTGGATACAGCAAGAGTAACTAGCGGTAGCTAATGCTTGACAAGTAATTAGTGAGCAAATCATAGAATAGCAGGTTGGAAAGGACCTTTGGTGACAAAAGCACTATTTAGATAAGATGGTCAACACCCTGTCCACCTGAATTTTAAAAATGTCCAATATTGAGACTCTACTGCTTCCCTGGGGAGATTATTCCAATGGCTGATTGTCCTTGTTATGAAAAATTTTCCTCTTGTGTGTAATGGGGATCTTCCCAGGAATAACTTGAACTCGTTGGCTCTCATCTTTTTCACATGACTCCATCTTTTCTTTGTAGCTACTCTTTAAATACTGAAACATGGTGATAAAGTCTCCCCTAAGCCTTCTTTTCTCAAGGCTGAACAAAGCCAGTTCTTTCAGCCTTTCTTCATATAGCAGGTTCCCAGTCCTTTCTGGGCCCTTTTCTGGACCCTCTCCATCCTGTGCACTTCTCTTTTGTCTAGTGGGGACCAAACCTGAACACAGTATTTGAGATGTGGCCTGATAAGTGCTGAGTAGAGTGGGAGTATGACTCACCTCTGCTGGTGATGTCCTTGTTGATGCAGATGAGCATCATGTTGGCTTTCCTTGCTGCAGCAGCATACTATTCGCTCATATTGAGCTTGCTGTCCACCAAAACTCCCAGGTCCCTTTCCACAAAGCTGCTTTCCAGCCAGGCAGGTCTCATACTGCGCTTCACCTCTGAATAATGTTTTCCCTGATGAAAGAGTTTACACTTGTCCTTGCTGAAATTCATAAGACTCTTGTTAGTCTACTCCTCCAGTCCATTCAGGTCCTCCTGCAGGGTAGTTCCGCCTTGCCAAGTGTCTACTTCCCCACTCAGTTTGGTATCACCAACAAACTTTTTCAGAGTACACTTAATGTCCTCATCCAGATCGCTTAGGAACATATTGAAGAGCATTGGGCCCAAAACAATTCCTAGGGGACCACATTTGTAACAGGTTGCCAGTTTGAACAGGAGCTCTTGACCACCAGCCTCTGGGTGTGGCCTCTCAGGCAGTTCCCCACCCACTGCACAGAGCACTTGTCTAAACTTTAACACAACAGTTTCTCTAGGAGGCGGCTGTGGTGAACTGTGTCAAAAGCCCTCAAGAAATCCAGGCAGACAATATGCACTGCTCTCTCCTCATCAACTGAAAAGGTTAGTCATAGAAAAGTAGAAATAATATAATCAGGTCATTTGAGTTCTTGACCAAAGTCACAGGCTGTCCATGATTAGCTTGAATATTTATTAAGGTTTACTATTTAACAAATTTTATATTCAGACATCAACCATTTTCTGATATTTGAATAATGACCATTGTTTTGATTTGGGTACTAACAACTGTAGGGTTATATTGGCTTTGCCTGGCTAGATTTTGGCAGTGGAGGGCTGGAGGAGGGGCCTCTGAAAGAAGCTGTTAGAAGCTACCCCTCAGTCCAGTAGAACCAATGCCAGTCGGCTTCAAAAATGGACCCGCCAATGGCCAAGGCTGAGCTTGTCAGTGATGATGGGAACGCCTCTGTGAAAACATATTTAAGAAGTGAGGGAAAAAAAGAACTGCATCACAGCAACTGGCACAGGTGGGAGGGGGGAGGAGGGGACTGAGAATACGTGCAGACACTGAGGTCAGTGAAGAAGCGGATGGAGGATGTGCTCCAGGCGCTGGAGCAGACATTCCCCTGGGCCATGCTCTGAGGCAGGCTATTCTTCCATGGGGGTGACGGAGGTGAAGATGTCCAGCTGCGGCCCGTAGAGGGCCCCACACTGGAGCGAGTGGATGCCTGAAGGGTGCTGTGACCCCTTGGGAAGCTCATGCTGGAGCAAGCTGCTGCCAGGACCTGTAGCCCCTGGAGAGAGAGGAGCCCATGCCGGAGCACTTTTGCTGACAGGACTTGTGACCCCATGGGCCACATGCACTGGAGCAATTTCCTCCTGACGAACTGCATCCCATGGAGAAAACTCACTTGCGGGCAGTTTGTCAAGGACCATCTCTTGTGAGAGGACTCACATTGGAAAAAAAGAAGAATGGTCTCCCCTGAGAGGGACCCTGCGTTGGAGCAGGAAAAGAGTTAGGAGTCCTTCCTTAAAGGAAGAAGGAGTGGTAAAAGCAATATGTGATGAATGGACCTCAACCTCCATTCCCTGACCCTTTACACCACTCAGATGGATGAGGTGGATAAGTTGGTAGCAGTGTTAAGCCCAGGAGGGAGGGCGGGATGGGGGGAAGGTGTTATGTTTAAGATTTACTTTTATGTCTCATTATGCTTGTCTAATTTGATTGTTAAGAAATTTAATTAATTTCATCAAATCGAGTCAGTCAATGGTCTTCTTGTCCTTAACTCAACCCATGAGCCCTTTGTTATATTTTTGCCCCTTGTCTAGCTGAAAATGGGAAGTGATAGAGCAGCTGTGGTGGGCGCCTGGCCACTACCCAGAGTCATACTACTAGAGGGTTACTGTTTTAGAATGCTACTTATGTAAGCAAGTTAACTAAGAGAAAGCATGAGAAGGTAACTGAATCTTTAAGTATTTTGGTGAGGAATGGTGAAAGTAAGTAAATAGACTAGAGGAAATGAAATAGCAAGAGTATTGAACTGAAAGGGCAATAAATGGTTTCTTTCTCTTGTACAGAACACTTGCCCAAATATTTTTCTTGAAAAAATCCTAAAACTTTATTCACTCTATATTCACTTTAATATAATCCCTTTTTTTCCCCCTAAAGTCATAGAAAGAAATATCATGTGTTTACCAATTTCCTCAATGCTTGAAAACAGAGACTGCAATCAGATTTCTGCCTGGTTTAATAGCTTTTTTGTTAGGATGGAAACACATGGAGGGGGAAACATCTATTACTTTGATATTTCAGTCAGTGACCAATCTTATAATAAATGAATATTTAAAAATGTTCAAATTGTTCAAATTGTTACAAGAAAATACAGGAAGCATGCAGTAATGGAAAAAGGGACTTGCTGGATACTTGCAAGAGTTTTGAATATTGTCTTGCGGCTCAGAAAATCAAATTGTGAATGTCAATCATATGCAAATAAAAAGCAGTACAGAATACCCGTATCTAAGCCTAGAATCTTATTTTGTATAAGCTTAGCAAAACTCCTCTGACGTCCATAGAGTTTATTGAATTTATACTGTATATCCATCTTCACTTAAATATAAATAAAATTAATTAGCAAAAACAGAAACAAAGAGAGTTAAAAGATTTTCCTACAGAGGCTTTTGTAGAAGATTGCCCCATGGCTGGAGAATACTCAACCCAGACAGGGCAAATAAGCACTTGTAGACTGCTGTCAAAGGTTTATCAGTGGTTTGCACTGACCAAAAGTGTAGACTATTCGTTTTAATTCTTATTGCACTTAAATGCCTCAATATGTATTAGAATAAGATTGTATTTTCTCAACCCTTCACCTATAAGTCATTTTATGGCAAAGCTGTGAAAACTTACTAGTTATTAAATACATTAAAGGCAGTTTGGGTAGATGTAGATATTTTCATTATTTCATTATATACTCAACTACTGCTCCACGAACAGTTTATTTTTAGGGATCTGTATTGTGCAATATCAGCTTGAATGGAAGTATTAAATTTGTAGTCACGCTTAAGTTTATGGAACTGTCGCCTTAAGACCCATATGAAACGTAACAGTAGAATTTGATTTTGTGAGGAAAGCTGTTTCTCCAGAAGAACCTGCTTACTAAAATCGCCTGAAAAAATTAGGTTTGCTATCTTCTCATGCACGAGGTATTTTAGGGGGGCAAAGATATTGCTATTTCACATTTTGCTTTTGTATGACTATAGGAAGTATGATTTTAATGTAATAGGGTACCCATCAAACAAATGGCCTTCTATTTCATCTGTTTCATTTTCAAATAGTATTGGTCCTTCCAAAAAGGGAGGAATCAAACTTAATTTCAAATTACATTAACAACTTTATTAGGCCAGAGATGATTACTCACCTCTGTGAAGTTGCAGGTTTACAACAGATGAAACAAGCCTAGATACAGGATTTTGAAGATTTACAGGTGTAGTCATGTGGCCTGGGAGCTGTTTTCCTTTGTGATTGGCAAGAGCCTTAAGGGATGAGAGAATAAGATCAAAGAGTTTGAACAATGAAACGCAAAATAAGGAATGTTTCAAATTAAATCTGAAAGTCTTCTGTTGATTTCTTTGACTTCTGTGAAATCAAGAGAGAACAGCTTTGTAATGAAGGAGGGAGGGAGGGGCGCACTGGAAACGATCAGAAAGGCCAGATAGACAGCAACAACAAAAATGAAACTAATATTGTGTTCTAAAAGGGGTACAGGAGTTCTGTATGTAGATGTGTTAGTGGGAATTTCAACTTGATTTACTTTCAGAAAAGGTGCAGATTTGTAGATTTTGATCACTGATTTTTTTCTACTAAGGTTTGCTAAAAGTATTATTCATTTCTTAGGGCATAGATTTAAAATAACATGTTATAGAATAATTGTCTTAAAATCAAGGATTATAGATCTTAATGAGATGTTCACCAAAATTTTGAGAAGCCAAAGCAAAATTTGTTGCAAAGACCATGATTTTGCAACAGAAATTAGCACCAAGGGAAAACAAAATCTGTAGATAGAATTAATGTGGAATAACTATTAACAAAACCAAACAACAAGCATGCAAAAACATAGACAAGCTCTGGCAAAGTCATATTGGTTAGAAAGTTGATTTAATTCTCTCCAGTTTGTTCTATGTAGTATAGAACTGAGCAACAGATGTATTACTGTGCATGTATATGTCTACAATTTGTATATCATCTAATTTATCAATTATTTTTGTACCTCAGGCTGGGAGAACTACCAGCAGCAATCAGTTGGTTCACTGGTTTTAATTTTTTTGTCTATTAATGATTTGTCAATAGGTTGATTAAGAACTTGCATGAAGTTCAAATGCATCCAAAAGCATTGAATGCAAATGTTTCTCAAGCTAGAAGTGCTTGTGATATTTTTTATATGCATGTATTCTTTGAATGCATAAATCTTACAGAATATACTTCTATTCCCTGATAAAAATCAACTATCTGTTCAAAATGCCCAGCAAGAGAAAGGAATTCATAAGGACATAAAGGGTCATGGAGAAATAAAAAAGTGAGAAGCATGATCACGATTATTACCTAAACCAAAATTTTAACTCCTTTTTAGATAGTTTTCATTATTAAAGTTTCTCCAAAGTTGGGAAATGAAAATTTTTTGAAATTTTGCAAGTTTCCTTTGCAAATATGACATTTTTTTTCAATAAGATGCAATGTAAATGCTACATACATTTACGTTTCTTAGTAATGTGATACAAAACATGTGATTTATAATGGACAAATATTAGAAAGCACTTTCATTCCTTTCCCCATGTAACATGTCATTCACAGCAAAGCTGCTGACATGACTGCAGCCCATGGCAAAAATAGATGAAAATGTTTTGCTTGCCAGGATTTCATGCCAGAGAAGTCATCAGAGGGTTTTCTATTAGTGTCTGTTGGTCTTGAAACATTGATCCTCTCACTTACAGTTCACTATACATACAGAATAATCTCCAGAGAGCTGAGTCATTTGCCAGTACTCTTATTTAGTGACATCCATAGGACAGAACAATATTTAATGTATAATTTGACCTGTCAATAGGAAAATAAGAATGACTGTAAGAAGAAAAGAGCACAAAGCTATAGTAGAGCGATGATATAGAAATGTCTGTTTAACAGACTCAATAAATTTGTTTTGTTAAAGTTTTCATATGAAATTGTGTTTGGATAAAAATCTTGCATTTGCTTATTTTATTTTTTTTTTTGAGAAACTATACACACACATGCAGAAAAGCACATACCTGTGTGGTTGAGTCATACGAGTCTAATGATTTGGAGGCCTTTGATTTAAGTACCTGATAAGAAACCCTTCAATAGGTCAAGAATGTTATAGGTTGTGATCCTCAGTCCTCTATTAATAAGAGATACCTAAGTGGTGAGTATGGACAAAATTTAAAATTGTTAACAATGCTGAAAACTAATACTCAAATCATAAAATATGCACTATCGGAAGGCATTAAATATGTTACAGTGTTATTGAGTGCAATGTCCTCTCTCAGTGCTATCCTCATCCTTTTGTAGCTTTACATCTCAAACTCATTACAATGTCATGTACTTTGTGTGCATAAGTGAATCTAAAGCAGAAACATGTAGGAGCACAGTGTATCTCCTGGGATCTGTTTGTGCTCGTAACTTAGCATGATGAGCTTCTGGTTGCACTGGAGTTACCTGTCTGCATTTAAACATATATATTTGATGGAGAAAGAAACACGCTTTTTGGAGGTGAGAAAGAGCTTTATGCAACTTTTCCTCTTTATATTTACCTCTGCTCTGCTAAAGATTGTGCACATGCACAGAATACAGAAATTTGTCTTCTGAATCTCTCACTGGTAAGATGAAACAGACGAAGTTGGATAGTACCTATGATGAAAAAGGGAAAATGATAGACTGCATGACTGGAAGCCTGATGGAGCTCGGTATTGACTTCAAGGTATAACCAGGTCTATGCCATACTCTCCAAGCGAATGCAGGTGAGTTTCACTTGAACTGAGAACTTGCCATGAGTGGGCAGGTTACAATCTGGAACTTCTGTGACTTCAGCAAGCCAACAGCTGTGCCTGAGACTTGCTGAAAGCCAGGTTAGCCACTCTTGAACTTCAAAGAGTGCTTTAATGCATATTGCATTGCCATTTGAAAGCCTCCAGCTCTCTGATAAGTGGAGTTCTGCATAGTCTTACAACTACACAAAATTGGAGTTCCAGGCAAGGGAAATTAATTATCTTGGGTTCATAATGAAACCGTCAGTCCCAGATGATAACGTAAATGAAAGTATTGACATCAGCTTTAGCTTTGCAACTGAGCAAACTAAAGGAAAACAAAAAAAAGTCAGCAAGAATTATTAAATACTTCAATAGCTTTCAATGAAAATCATGGATTCATGAGTCATTAAAGAGTATACTGATGACAAAGTACCACAAATATGCTTGGTTCTTAAGTTCTTTCCTCTGTCCCTACCTGCTGCTATCCAACTAAGAAAAAAAAGGATGTGGGTCAGACAAACCTCCCATTTGAATCAGAGAAATAATTACTGTTTTCTTTGGGCTATAAAGCAGTACAATGCCCATCACTTCATCAGTACTTATCTTTTCTGATACCAGAAGAGGTACTTTGTTCACTTGCTTCTGTAATACAAGTTTAGTTTTGACACAAAATCAAATCTGCTTCATTGCAATTTTTATGTATTTGGCATTGAAAGAAGGACTACTTAACTTATCCTGAGGTTCTGGAAAATGTACAACATGGTCGTTTGCTTTTACTTCTTGTTCATTTTCTCTTCCATGCATGACGTTTTCAGGTCCCAGGGTTGGTATTTTTTTCCATTTTCTGTTGGCTGCCTAATAGGAATTACATTTTTTCGTCTGGTCATCTGCCTACCTACAGTTGATGTTCTCTTCTCCTAAACTTATTCATAGTGACTTTGCATTTTCTCTGAAAGTCAGCTGCCCAGACATGTCCAAACACAGCAATATAATCCTTAAGAAGTAGTGACTCTAGGCATCATTAATTCTGTACACCAAGAGGTTATGGTTTGCTTTTTCACACTTACTACAAACTGTCATACTGTATCCAATGAAATCTATTTCCATGTGCTTTTTTCCCCGCTCAAAATGCCAAGATAGGTAATAGATCAATATAAATATACATGGAATCTGGCATGGTAAATGTCTGAAAGTCTATTCTGTACACATCAAGCCATTTTCATGAGAAGATTTTGACATATTTTTATTCTCTAGTATGAAATTAATCACAAGATATGTTGATCGATGCCTTATGGCAACAAATCTCCTCTAGGAAGCTTTTCAGAATATAATGTGGAGTTTCAGAGATGCATGAAATAGTAGGATAATGAGGCAGAAGGAGCTAATTTTTAGCTGGAATTGCCTCCAGCTAAGCATGCATTCTTTATACATATATGCTGAACAATATGATTTTAATTTAAAAAAAAGACAGTGAAAAATATAATGGTAAGATATCATGAAAATATCAGTACATTCAAAAAACCCATTACTCTTCTAGTGTCTTGTCCACAGGCATTATAATAAGAAAAAAGAATCGAAGGAAATCATATAGGCTGAACAAACTCCCTGGACCACAGTCCTGTGAAACACAGACTGTATAATCACATAAAGCAACACCGTGTTCTGGCCTTCGCCCAGAAATCTAACAGTACTGTTTTCATATTTTTCTTTCCACTCTTCTGCTTGTAGGGATGCTTATCAAGGCCTACTTTTCTGAATCTGATAATCAGTCATTTTCTGTGATATTCCCCAGCAGATTCAGGCAGTCTCTTAAATTTATACGTTCTCTTCCTATTGTTAAAGGGAAGTTTCCTATCAAAATAATTCATTAATAATAGGAGTTAGTAACATTGGCATATTATAGTTTTTCTGAGATCAATTTACAATGACATATAAGCTGCCAAGATGTGATCTTTCTCGTGGTGTTGGATAACTGCAACACAGGTAGGCAAAGAAAAGTCAGATGAAGAGCACTAATTTTAGTTATTGACATGTGCTACTTTTAAAACATAAGCCAGGAGTGAAAATGAGGAGTGGAAAACAAATCAGGTCAGTAGTGCAGAAAGCTGACTGCAGCTAGAAGAAAACTGAGGCTTATGAACACTAAGTCTTAGATGAACCACCTTCATTGCCATGAAGGACAAAAGTGCTGAATTTTAGCACTGAAAATGCACACCTGCCATTTCCCTTCCTGGCAGCTTTTCTGTCTATTGATCTAGTGTTAGCTGCTGGAAATACTATTCTAGACTGATTTTGCTTTACTATTCTGTATTTTGTTCTACATACAGGATTATTCTGTCTTAGAAACGGAGATCGTACAATGCACACAAAGCCTTCTAAATATAACTCTAAACTGTTTTTTGGAGTATACAGATTTTTAAATCTCTTAAAACATGGAATTTCATACCTAAGGTTCAAGTTCAAATGTTTCTTCATGCTCCCTGTCTAATGATGATTTTATGTATTACTTTAAACGGGAGCAGCCTGTATATAATTTGTGTATTATCAATTTGCAGACATATTGCCCACTGGTTTTGCATGTTGTTCTTTTACTGCTTCCTGATTTTAATCTCTCCATGGAATTCCTCTTTTTCATGATCAGATTTCATTCAGGTACCATTCAACTGTGTCAGGGCAAATATACATCAAATTAAGTATTGTACCTTCTCAAGCTTCTTTCTAAGAACAAAATCACAGTGATTCCTGTCCTTGATGGGCACCCTAACTGGATGATATGCAGCCCAATTCCCTTTATTTTCTCTTTCTATGGCCTATTAGTCTGCATTCCTGTGGTACAATGGCACAGCTTTAAGATGAAGGACAGAGAGTCACCCATTTCGACCTTCCTCCTGCCCTTCTGTATACTTTCCTCCGGCTTTGCTTTTAAATAAAACTATTGACAGCAGTCACTGAAGACCGATGCAGAGAGTAGTTGAAATGGGAAGATCCTTCTAGGGATTGTCTAATCCTAGTGACCTGGTCAAACCGTGTCAGATGCAGCAGGTTGCTCAGGGACCTGTCAATCTAGTTTTCGAATACCTCCAAAGATAAAGAGTCCACAGCCTCTCTGGACAGCCTGTTCTGAGGGAAGGGTCATCTTCCTTGACCTACTGGCAATGCTCCTAACGCAGACCAGGAGGGTGTTTGCTTTCTTTTTGAGAGGAGCACATTGCTGGCTTACGTTCAGCTTGGTGTCCACCAGAACCCCCAGGGCATTTCTGCAAAGCTGCTTCCCAGACAACCTGCTTTCAGACCATACTGATGTGTGGGGTTATTCCTTCCCAGGTGTAGAAACTTGCACTCCTTGAACTTCATGAGGTCCCTCCCAGCCCATTTCTCCAACTTGTTGAGGACCCTGGGAATAGCAGCACAACCAAAACAGATGCCACACCATGTGTATTTACTGTATCCAGTTGTGTGGAAACTCTGCTGTTCCTCACTGTTTAGAAGTGCAGAATCCTGGTGGGTTTAGACTCCTAATTTTAGTGTTTAAGAATTTTTAGGCACATGGCTGAAATGGCAGGGATTTTACAGCTAATGAGTATGGACAGCAAACTTGTGGGGAATGTTACAGTTTAACTTTTAAACGTAAACAGAAAAAACTAGAAATTGAGTCAAGAGACATTATCTTTTAGCTTTAGTAGATAAACAGCTGCTACTGTGTAACCTGTATGGATATAACACACAAGTATCTATAATCTGCATAGCTGTCCAACTACATAAAATTTTCACTTTTGATTCTTACATGAGTCTTCTTTATTTGCTCACATACAGCAGGACATTAAAGTCCACAGTTTTTAGTCACAAAAGAACTTCACTAGATTTAGGTTACAGTTACCTGAAAGCATTTATTAGGATTTTGTATGCTTTTTTTTTTAGGTTATGTTGTTTTTTCTATTCTATCTTCCATTTTTTTTCTTGCAAAAAGTCATGACTTGGGGAAAGTATCACAAATCTTTACTGTTCTTGCTTCACATTTCCTTTTACTATACTAATAAGCTTATCCCAGACACCAGAATCTTTCAGTTCTCTTGCATGTTTTTGGTGGGGTTTTTTAATGTAATTAATCAGCTGAGACCTCAGAGTCTTATATTTTACACAGACTGCTTACCAAGTCTGTGACTGGAAAACTGTCCTTTGTAAGTTACCAAACTTTTTAGTGTGCAGTCAGCTAATTTTGCTGTAGCAATATATTGTAATCAGTATATCAACACACTGAAGGACTTTTTAATAAGATTTTTTTTATTGCATGCATTCAAATTATTTGATCCAAATAACCCTCAGCATTGGTTTTGTCCTCATGTAAATATTCACCTTCCTTTCTCAAGCAGATAATGTTTTTTTTCATCCTTATTTTCAGTGTACTAAAAGTACGTATTTCAGCCCTAAGGAGGAGAAATTTATCTTCTAAAGAAATTTGAACTAAAATATCCTATTAAGTATTTGGTTTTAGGGTTCAGATGCTTAAAAAAGTATCTCCAATGATGATAATTTTTCCATTATTTAATTTAAATATTGTATTTAATTGTGTTCTTGAAACATTGTTAAAAGATTTCACTAGCAATCACTGAGATGTTCTTTTTCTTAAAAAAAAAAGAAAAATTAGAATTACCTTAGATACTAGAATGAATCTCAAACGAAGTACAAAATTTTTATATTACATTTTTGCATGGATCTATGAAAAGAATCATAGGATCATAGAATCATAAAATGGCTTAGATTGGAAGGGATCTTAGAGATCGTCTAATCCAACCTTCCTGCCATGGACAGGGACATCTCTCAATGAGATTAGGTTTCTCTAGGCTTCATCCAACCTGGCCTTGAACACCTCCAGGGAGAGGGCATCCAAAACTTGTCTGGGCAATTTATTCCAGAGTCTTGTCAGCCTCGTACTGAAGAATTTCTTCCTAAGATCTAATCTAAATCTATTCTCCTTCAACTTAAACCCATTTCCCCTTGTCCTATGAGTGGACACTCTTGTAACAAGTCCCTCCCCAGCCTTCCTGTAGGTTCTCTTCAGGCAGTTATAAGGTGTCCCTAGAGTCTTCTCCAGGCTGAACAATCCCAGCTCCCTCAGCCTGTCCTCATAGCACAGGTGCTCCAGGCCCTGGATCATCTTTGTGGCCTGCCTCTGGACTCGTTCTAACAGATCCACGTCCCTCTTATGGTGGGGACACCAGAACTGGATGCATTATTCAAGGTGGGGTCTCACAGGAGCAGAGTAAAGGGGGAGACACATGAACGGGACAATTCATCCTTAGGTACACTTGTAAAGAGACTCCACAGCAAACAGATTTCACAGTATTGATTGTCCATATCTAATAATTTCAAAACAAAAATTGTGATCTTAAAATGTCATCAAGGAAAGAACATGTAGGTGTCTTAACAACTAATTCAGCATCAGTGAAGGTCACCTACCGAATTAAAGAGATTGATGAGAGTTTTACAGAGAAAGTAGGTTTTTCTCATAAGTTGAAAGTAAAAATATTGACTTTTTTAATCAGGCACTTGATGAAGGAATAAATATTCATTCAGGATTCCTGGAAATGATTTCTCACTCTTTCAGCTTTTTTCAAGTAAAGATATATGAGAATTTTTTTTTTTGTCATATTAGGGTTATTTGGCTCATTGTGTTTTTTCAAGGTTCAGGAATAATAAAAGTAAAAAAAAATAAAATCCATAATAAAGGCTATCTGTTACTTTCTGAATACCAGAGGGTTCTGGTTAGACATCCAATGAAGGGTCAGATTGTTTCTCCTTCCCAACACAATCAGTTTATATTTATACATTTGTACGGGTAGGTCACAGGTCCCCTGCAGATACATTTACTATGAAATGCATGTTTTCACATTTCGTTCCAAAAGGGTGAGTGTTTTTGTTTACTAAGCATTTTACAACAAAATGCACACTCCTCTTAAAAGTTACCTCAGACAAAGCTAAATGCGTTCTCTGTTGTTCTGGAAGCAGTTACAACTCTTCCATAAGCCATTGCAGGCAACAATGCAGATAACAGAACCCAGTAATTTTTTTAATAAATTGTTTATAATGAGATTAGCCCCCTTTAACGCAAGTGCAGCAATGATTGATAAAACTATATTTTTTTTGTAAACTCACTTTAAAAGTTTTTAAGGTGTTTACGAGGTACTTCACTGTCTCTGATGTGTTTTATATTAATTCTCTGATTCACTGGCAAGTGGCTTTTTGGTAGAAGAAAGAGCTAGGGCCTGAAAAAGAGATCAGGCACTGATGAGTCAACTTAAAGCATTAACACTGACAGGCAATAAAATATCTCTGTTTAAGAAATAAGGGGATAAGCAAAAAGAAACACTCTCCTTTGTATTGGAATACCTGTTTCTGAGGCAGTGAGACTGCCTATGCTATACAGTAAGACATCATGCAGGAAAGTAATCCGGAATTTAATCTTCCCTTCCTGAAGTTGCAATTGCTTCCTCTCTTCTACCTCTGACATGGGAGTGCTAGGCCAGAACATGGCACTATTTATTCATGTTGCATCTTGATTTGAAGACTGTTCTTCTCTCTTTTTCCCATAAAGACACTTCAAAGAGACCAGACCTACCCAGGGACGCTGAATAGTACATGCAGGAAAGCCTTTTATGAGGCTCATTGACATGCTGTTCTAACACTGCTTTTTCTGAAAAAATGTCGTGTTGGAAAATCAACTAAAGAGGAAAAGCTGTGCAAAACAGCTGTGGTTTGAAGTAACTGATCTTTGTCCAGTTTGACCTCCAGTCCCTTCTTGGGACTTTTCCCCAGACAAGGATTCAACTTGAAACTTGTGGCTCTAGCATTAAATTTTTCCTTCTCCAGCACAGTGGGACTGTCAATAGCAGCTGGCAGGCTGATGGCTAGGTGCAGTGCACAATATGTATTAGAATAATTTCTCTGTCTGACTGTCCTGAATACAAGGAAACCATTTAGAGAGAACTGTAGAATAAAATGAATGAAAAAATTTAGTGGAAGAATGAAATTAAGCAGTTATTCTTGAAATTATAATAATAATTCCATAATGCACAGGCATGCAAATGCACCCCTATGATTCAGTATTTTCTTGTGAGTTGTTTTTTGTTGTTGTTATTTAAGGTCAGTACATGCGTTTGATATTAACTGCTTACAGAAAATGTGCAACAATTCAGATTAAAGTCAATGTGGGTGAAATGAATGATACTGTCAGATACAATCTTCCTCCACTGTAAGGAGCAATGTTCACTACTAAATAGAAAACATCTAGGGCTGTGAAGTGTTAATATTTTGTGTATGAACTGAAGATTCATATCTCCTTAGCTGCCAGGCTGCTTGCACATTCTATATATTTCTATCTTGACAAACTAGTTTTTGTTTGTCAAGTAGTTTATGATATCTCGTACTTGCCTCATCTGGGTCATAGGTTAGAAACTGTGTCTCTCTCTATCCTCCATCCTCAGGCATATTATCAAAACTGAAGAAAAGATGGAAGTAATTTCTTATGCTCAGTAGATCCTTAAATATTCTTTGCCCATTTGACATGAATTCTAAAGGAAATGTTTAAAACCTACATAGACAACAAGAAGTCTTCCCAGTTTAAGTTAGCTATCCTGTTTGATAAAATATTATTACTGCACTACTGAATATAGGCACCATTGGTTTTGTATGTAATGTAAGAGATGTCATAGCAGGTATAATTTTATCAATTTCCATGATATATTAGCTTTCTAAAGAACTTTGCACGTAATAAGTAACCATTTACAAGACTGAAACAATAGGTTGTCCCCAGAAGCAGAAGGAAAGGAGAAGGTGAAATGACAGAGGAAAATCTAGGAAAAAAATATTAACTTTTTTACTGTTGGGATTTTGGGAAAATATCACACGCGCACACGCACACAAAAAGAATATGGACTTAAATCATTCGAAATGGCAAAAAAGTCAAGCGTAAATTTTATGTTCTCTTCTCAATGAGTTACTGCAGTATATTGGGGGGCAGGGAGAGAGAGAAAGGAGCTGTAAAGAGAGGATAATGAGTCTATTCTGAATGCTTTTCTCCTCCTTTTGCAGATCTGTTCATTTCTCCTGAGAGAGAATAATCAGTGAGTTAAAAAAATAAAATGATGGCTCATACATCTGCTTGCCATTTCCACTCTTCTCTGACCTTAAAACCATCCATCCTGGTCTTTGAGGATTGCAATATTGGTTGTTAAGAATGATGGGTTTTTTTCTCTTTTTTGAATGAACCTCATCCTATGCTTTGAAATTGCTAAGCATTAGCAAAGCACTGTTTTTTCCTCCTGAAAATAATAAATTGTAGAGACCAATATTAGTAAACTCATGATTTAAGAGTCAAATGGGTGTTTATATGCTGAAATATAAGCACAGAGAGGAACTTGATGTCCTAAGTGGTCTTAAGGAAAACTGTGGGAGAAACAATAAAGTTGAAAAATAAGTTAAATACTGAAGACTCATCATCAGGTAGGACTTAGGCACTTGACATTTCTCTCTTATGGATTTCTTAATAAAAGCCATGCTAATTATGTAGGATATTTCTTAAAAGGACACTTGCCTTAAAGTCACCTTCCATTTTATTTAAATGTTTTTGAAAAATTTAACTTGCATCTCAAAGTTCATGTCCTCATGATCAGCTCAGATACTTACAATCTAGGTTAATGGGCTATCTGTTCCTAATATTTTTTTCTTATATAAAGACATGGATGTTAGGATAAAATTAGAAAGATGGGGGTTTTTTATGAGTAATACACAATTAATATATTAAAAAATATATCTCTTTCATGTGTTGCCAACACTAAAATCATTGCCATAATTCCAAATGAGATGCTGAAGCCTTATTGGAATCTGGTGTCAAAGAAGAAAATGTCATTCTATTTGAGCATAAATGTTTGTCTGCATCGCAGTGCTGTCTGATCTACAAATTACTCTGTCATGTATCTATTATTCTGACTTTAAACCTAAACATTAAACTTCTAGAATTTTTACTGTGTAAATGTGTTAGGAAAAGAAAGAAGAGGACGGGCATATATTTTTCCTTATTTGATTCCTTATGTGCATTTTTATGGCCCTTCATCTGGTCCCTCTCTACATTTATTTGATTTTCCCTTAAGCTCATTCTGTCCTGTAACAGATCTGTAGATGTGATGTCAACACAAAATTAGTTGTGTCAAACGTTATTCTAATTACTGATACTTGCATGTCACATAAAGATACCTCCATCCAGAGTGTGAGATTGAGTCAATCTCTCACCAATGCAGCAACTTGGATAAACTCAGAAAACCTCATCTTGCAGTCTGTGTTCGTCTTATACCTGAACCTATAATTTGAAGTTTTTTCTTAGAAGTCATTGGCTACTACTAAATATTCAAGTTCAGCAGTAGCATACATTTTTCCTTCCACTTAAGAAGAGTGGCTTAGACAGGTGGACTCTTTGGTGGGTT
>NW_009707473.1:0-10763 GCF_000703405.1 Apaloderma vittatum
TCAAAATTAGGTCCAGTGCAGCTACACTGGACATTTAAATACACTGCTTTTAAAAATTTTAACTCATACCTTTTTTATGGTAAAAGTGTCTACCTAACTTTTAAGAAATGGTTAAACTTAGATCATGCATATTTATACATCCATACTAAGGCACAGTATCAGGACCCTTTATACACCAGATCTGAGAAAGGGATGTGTTTTTACTTCTAATCAGTACTCTTGAAAACAGTAGGAGGGCATTCAGTTCTTAATACATTTTTTTATTAGTATAGAAACTAGAACAAACTAACTTCGAGGAAAATGGGTGAATGATAATAAAGTTAATGGTTTTAAAAACTGCTATATATATATCTTTAGTGGAGGAATCCTTTCCCCTCACACTGGTTTTCGGTGTTGTTATTCTGGATGTCTTTCCAGATTACAAGATCACTATTCTGTCTTCCAGTTGTTCATAAAAATAGGTCCCTCTTTCTGCTATTTTTGATATATTGTTTTTTTTTTCCCTCTACTTGAGTCATAAATACACTAGCCAACTTTTCTCCAATAGGCTGCCTCCTAGCTGTGAATATCAGACTGTTTTTTCTCTTTATACTTAATCTGGTTTAGCTGTCAGCTCTCACTACAAAGGCTTCTTTTGCTTCCCTACCTTCTTCCTACTGCAGTACAGTATCACCTTTTTTCACTTTATACTGACTTGAGTGCTTCTCTGACACCCATTCCAGTTTGGAATCATAGAATCATAGAATGGCCTAGGCTGGAAGGGACCTTAGAGATCACCTAATCCAACCTCCCTGTCATGGGCAGCGACGCCTCTCAACCACATCAGGCAACACATGGGGACTGAATGGGTCTCCCCTTTTCTGCTCATATACGTCCTTTTGACAAAATACTGGCCCAAAATAGATTTTTCATATTTGACTTAATTAGGAGTAAAGAAAAGATTGAAACGCATACCAAATTATTTCTTGAATTTGAGATTACTGGTTTTGAGAAGTAGGTATTTTTTTCTATGATACACCCTAGCATCAGGAAAAGAGATATCAATTGCAATTATTCCAGGGTAGAAAAAGATTCCTTGAACATCTTCCACATATCTTGCCAAACGCTTTGTTAACAGTGCACACAGTTTCCTTCTGAGAAGGACGTATGGCAGGGAAGCTGTATTACAGCTGAGAGTGACTGCCAACATCCTATCCTGTTTCTGATGTTGCGTAAAGGCAAGTTCCATTAACGAATATCAGCTAGTTGCAAAAGATTCAGCAGCATTTACATGGTCCAAATTACCTGAACTATTTTATTCTTTCCCCCTCTCCCTCTCCCCTCCTCAAGATCAAATTTCATTCAGAAATTGACCAGGCACACTCAGATAGAATGTTTCTTTTCTTTCTCAGATGCAAGTAATCACTTTCCCTCATTTTATTTTGTTTTGTTTTGATTTTTTAATTTGTTTTGTTTTGCCTTTGGAGTGCTGATTTTTATTTATTTCTATCTGAAGAAAAAGTATTTTTTGGAAACATTACAAAGCTTCGGCTTTTAGCAAATTTAATCCTCAACGGGAAAAAAAGACAACAAGCAATTAATTTTACAAAAACATTGTCTATTCAAGAGCTAACACAGATATTTCCTTTTGCACTTTAACTCACTATTCTCAACATTTTCTGTCTTTCATTACATTGTTATCACCTTTCAGCTTCATACAGAAAAATTCCAATAGGAGCTGAAAGTAACATAGAGGAAGGCTGTTCTTTCAAGACAAGGGGTGTTTCTGAGAGAACAAGCACAAACACTTTTGAATTAAGTAGGAGAGTGGCAGCAGGTACAAATAGGAATTTGCAGGTAGTCTGACAATCAGCCTATGTCATAGAAGGATGCTTGGCTTTCCAATTTTAAAAAAGAATGATAGCTATTATATAAGATTTTTGAATTATTTTATGCCAGTTCTATAGCAAGAACTTATTTTTCAATTTTATTCTGATATTCTCTGAAGGGAATAATCTGAACCATAGGACACAGTCGGTCAACTTCTTCACTCATCTGACAGTCAGGAGAAACACCACAATACTCTGTCTGCTCATAGCTGGAACAAAAGTGACAGTCATATTCCCTTTCTTGATCCTCTGTCTGGGAAATGAAACATAGTGCTGCTTCCCTGTAGCTAGTCAGATGAGAGGAACAGATGAGTGACAAACAGCTAGCATGACAGGCACATTTGACAGATATTTAGAGGAAAAAGTGTTCTATATACCTCATAATATGTGCTTAAAATCCATGCTACTACATACCTAAATTACAGGTTTAGAAGGGGTTATTCTTTTACTAATTTGATCAGATCATTGAAACCAGTGAGGTTTTACATCTGTGTAAATCTAGGTAAATCATTTCGGCTTGCATGACACAAATCTTGACACTGCTATAAGCAGACTTCCATTCAATGTTTTATTGATTTGTGACATGAAGCAATGCTCTCCTTTCGTGGTTCTTAGTGCAGGAGGAAACCTTAATCTTTAATGGATTCCTGTGTGAACACAGATATCTGTAACACCTAACTGGGATTCACATTGGAATTGTGTTTTTCAGTGGTATTCACTCTGGGTATATGTTCTCCATTAGCAACATTACCTATGAACCTGAATTTATTTGATTTGGACTCTAAAGAGCTTTGACCCAGATGAAGAAAGTAGACTGTAAATATTTAATTTTCTTGGAAAGATATTTTTCTGATGAAAACTTGGGAAACTTGTGGAAACCGTGATTGACTGCAATTACTGAGACTCTAAAACCACTTAATTTTTGAAAAATAGCTTTTTTGACACACAAAGTCTTTTCTTCCCTTGCTTCCATCTAGGTTAGCAGGTAGTGTAAACCAATTTGTATTTAATCATCAGGAGAAGGATAATACCTAAATTTATAAATAAATCTATTGGGAAGAGGTGGGCATTTTTTATTTTTCCAGTAACTATAATTATCCTGTAAATTCAGTGTAATTAAATTAAACAGTAACTTTCATAGATTTTATTAATTCAAATCCGAAGACTGAATAAACCATTTGTTTACAGCCAGGCAGACATAATAAACCCTATTTATCTGTAAACTGTCAGTTATTAGGCTTGGAGGCAATTTTGGAGTCTGTTTTTGTATTTCCTTAAACTTAATTTTAATGTTAGCTTGAAACACCTTGGTTTTAAGGTGCATTTCCTACTCATGTCTTTGCTCTGCAATGTTTTTATAGTCAGGATGGGCCTCAATGTTATGAACTTTATGGAAAAAAATCTCTGTTGGTCTTCTTTGAGCAAAATTTGGATGTCAGGGGACCACAGCTAAATTTCTACAGCTTAAAACATGGCACAGGAGTGTTGATAATATAACTAGAATACCCATATTTTCCAGCTCTTTCACAGACTTCACTTCTGACTTAATGAAAGGGCTTACATGACTGTGAATCATGGAAGACCACATGTATTCTTTCACTAGCAATATTAAAATCATCTCAACATCGACATCTATGGGAAGTATTGCCATCAGTCTTATAGATTAGATGAGCGGAAAGGTCTCTTTTTTGAATTTATAATCCATGAAGCTAAAGACGAAAGAAATTTTACAATGTAGAAACTCAGGAACTTTAATTAAAGTTGCTTTGCTGAAGTCAGTAGATAGGGTTACACAAAATCCTTCTGACAGAGTTCAGCAGAATTAAAAGGAATATATTTTCTGTTTAGTTTTAAATTTTTTTTTATTTTGGGGCCAAAACAACAGACATACAGGCAAGAGTATGATAGTTTTATGCTTTAAATCTCAACTTGTTAAGTCTTTTTAATTCTTTCTACTCTCCATTGGCTTCTCTTGGCGTTAACAGGAAACATGGAGGAAACAACTGACTTTCTTATGCATAAGGTATTTCCCCGCCTGAGAGTTTCAGGGATGTAAATGCTCCATTTGTTAAAAGATGGATCTGTAAATTGGGTTTAGATGTTAGCAGTCGTTAATTTAATGGGAAGAGGAGAAAGGAAGAAAAATTCCATAACATTTAGCATCTCTGAGACATTTCAGCATCTATTATTCCTTCCACTCTATCTCAGGGGGAAAAAAAAAAAAAAAAGTGGAGTGGCATGGGTGATGATCTATCTATGAATCGTAAATGGATGTTTTTTCCAGACTGTCTGCCACAGTCGTTCTCTTTAGTTCTGGCACTTTGTAAGACAGCACAAATCCTAGTTCCCAGATGCCTGACATCCTAGAGATGTCAAATAATAAAATGTATCTAGACCACGGGTAGCTGGACCTTTTGAACAGGGAGAAACACTACAATTATATTTAATTATCTATCCCTGTATATGTGAATAGTCTAAATTTAGTTATTTCTCTAGATTTTCAAGATTTTAATTAAAGTGTCTAGAATGTATATACTGGTTTTGAGTGCGCACCTGAACCACTTTTTATCTTTTAAAGATCAAAAAGTTTTCCTATTACAACCAAATCTGCATCCATAGAAAGAAAGGAAGTAATAAGGTCTCGACATTCAACATAAAAATTTAGATCAGTTATTGTCCCTATTTCATTGTTTCTCTGTTGGTTTAATTTCAGGGTCAATAGGTGAGATATAGCAATGTTTTATTTTAAGATTTTTTTGAAAGTATGATTAAAATATTGTAGCTTTAAACAGAAGCGTATTTTGAACTCAAGTAGAAAAGTTTCTGGATGAAGAGGATATCTCTGAGAATTTGTGATTGAATTTAAAAATTGATGAATATATTTGGCTAAACAAAAAAAAATAGCAGCTAATTAAGCTACACTTAACCCGATTCAGGTAAATTGTTTTAATATAGGATTTTATTCTCTGTGAGTCTTCTGGAAAAGAGCTGAAAATATGTCTATAGCAAAAATCAATCTTGACTTGTGAAAAAATTTGTTTATTTTAAGATATGACGGGAAGGCAAAAACATATATATTATAGTATTGCAGAGAAAGAGATAAGGTAGATGTTTAAAACTCCTGGCATTCATTGAGTCAGCAAATTCTAACTCAAAACTTGTAAATGATTTTGTCTACTGGAGGTGTTTTTTTGTTTTGGGTTTGGGTTTTTTTTCCACGTTTAATTTATACTTCAAATGAAAAAAGAACCAACGAACCAACCAAAAAAAAAGCAAAAAACAAACCACAATCTACAGATATTATAACTTTGTGGGACAACATGTCTCAATCCACCCTCTAGTAAGAGTTACTTTTCTCTTTCTTGTCATCCTCACTATTTCCTACACTGATTGTAAGAGGAGGAAAATAATCTTTATCATTAGCAAATGGTCTGAGACTGATGTCTGATTACAGAAGTAAACTCCTTGTGTCACTTTTGAACAGGTACATGGTTTGAGAGTACTGCTTCAGTGACAGCTGAGACATTTTTAATTTCTGATGCAGCTTTTTCTTCATTATCTGTACTAATACTGTGCCCAAGGAAAGCAATGTTTGCTACTTCTGAATAGTTTTCACTCCCACATCAGGAGTGGTTTTGGTTTCTTAGTTGAATGCCTATATGGTTGAATGTGATAACAGGCAAAAAAATCTACAGATGGTCTGAGATGTAAGAACAGTTATATTTCTTATGTAATGATATGTAAATGTAGTTTCAAATATATTTTCTTTTTTAAAAAATGCCTTGCCTTACCTGGGATTTTGTCGCTCCTTTCCACTATGAATGTAGTTCAGTCCTCACTTAAACTGAGTTTGCTATGTTAATTTGTTAAACTGAGTCCTTATTCCTAGTTGTCATATGTGCTTATGATGTCTTCATTTAATATACATTATTGCTGTATTATATCAGGTTTTGATTTATGCATTGAATTTGTAGCTGATAAGGGGCTATGGAGCCGTGTCATTTTCCATGGGCACAGAAAATATTGTCGTCTAACATAAAATTTAGAATCATAGAAACATAGGATCATAGAATCATAGAATCATAGAATCAAATCATAGAATCATAGAATCACAGAATCATAGAATGCATTGTGTTGGAAAGGACCCTTAAAGGTCATCTAGTCCAACTCTTCTGCAGTGAGCAGAAACATCTCCAACTACACCAGGTTGCTCAGAGACCCATCAACTCTGACCTTGAATGCCTCCAGACATGGAGCCTCCCTCAACAACTTGGACAACTTGTTCCAGGGTTTCACCACTTCCATTGTAAAGAACTTCTTCCTAACATTTAATCTAAATCTACCCTACTCCAGTTTAAAATCATTTCCCCTCATCCTATCACTACATGTCCCTGTAAACAGTCCTTTCCCAGATTTCTTGTAGGTCCTCTTCAGGTACTAGAAAGTCACTCTAAGGTCTCTCCAGAGTGTTCTCTTCTCCAGATTGAACAACCCAATTCTCCCAGCCTGTTTTTGTAAGAGAGGTACTCCAGCCCCTTGATTGTGTCTCTCCTCTGGACCCACTCCTGCAGGTCCATGTCCTTCTTGTGTTGTGGGCTCCGCAGTTGAACGCAGTACTCCAGGTGAGGTCTCACAAGAGCAGAGGGACAGAATCACCTCTCTTGGTCTGCTGGCCACAGTTGTTTTGATGTAGTCCAGGATGCAATTGGTGCCTCATGTCTAGCTTTTCATCCACCAGTGCTCCCAAGTCCTTTCTGGAGGGCTGCTCTCTATTGCACCCTTAGACTGTATTGATAATAAAGATTGCCCTGACCCTGGCATAAGACTCGTCCTTGCTGAACCTCAGGAATTTCATATGGGCCCAGTTCTCCAGCTTGTCCTGGTAACTCTGGTAGGCTTTCACACTTCTCAAATTTTCTTGATCTATTTTCTGACACAATTGTTGTCTTCAATGTCCGGACGAACCAGCTTTAAATTTTGTTCAGTTGTGATGACAGAAACCTCAGGCAACTGTTACTATTCAAAATCTTTTAATTTTATTTTTCTAGTCTCTGACCTGCTTGCAAACTCTCACTTATCATAAGGTACATATGATTTTAGAGTCCTCAGTCTTTCTGAGTTTCTTACAAACAAATTTGTTATCATCAAACAACTATACTTACTAAGAATAACATAAACTTTCTCACTTATACCACTGTGTCTATAGAAACTCCATTGAAAAGGGAGTCATTTAATATCAGTTCTTCGGTTAGAGTTAGGTTAGGTTCAGAGAAGTGCAACACTCCCAAACCCAAAGGCACTTGGGATGGAAAAGACATGCCAAAGTGAGTATGGAACAGCACCTACATTGTTCCCACAAGACTTAACTCGTCCATCCTCAGTGACCTGGTCTTCAGCTTCCTCACGAATTAGATATTAGGATTATGGTTAGTCTTAGGGTTCAGAGAAGGACAAAGCCTCCAGCTCCAAGGACACTTGGCATGCAACAGGCATGACAAGCCGAACATGGCACTGCACATGTATTGGACTTGGAAGACCTTTCTTACCTGGTTCAGCCTTGATTCTTCGGTCATCAGCCTGGGTGTGAATTTGAATTTAGGATTAGCGTTCAGAGAAGCACAAAGCCCCCAGCTCCATCGTCACTTGTCATGGAAAAAACATGCCAAGGCGAGCACGGCATGGAACCCATATTGTTCCCACAAGACCTTTCTTAGCTGGTCCACCTTGGTGGTCTTGTCTTCAGCCTCAGTGTGAATTAGATATTGTCTTAGGGTTTAGGTCAGGTTTAAGGTTCAGAGAAACACAAAGTCCCCAGTTGCAAGTACACTTGTCATGCAAAACTGATGCCAAGGTGATCATGTCACACATATTGGTCCCAGAAGAATTTTCTTACCTTTCTTACACCACCCATGGTGTTGTAACCATCAGTCTCAGGATGAATTTGATATTAGGGCTAGGATTCAGAGAAGCACAAAGCCCCTAAACTCAAGGACAGTTGGGATGGGAAAGGCATGCCGAGTTGAGTATGGCGCTGCCTCCATATTGTACCACAGACGTTTCTTATCTGGGCCACCCATTGTGACCTACTCATCAGCCTCAGCATGAATATGATCTTATGGTTAGGGTTAGGGTTCACAAAATCACAAAGCATGCAGTACCAAGGATACATGGGATGCAAAATTCATGCCCTTTTGAGCATGGCTTAGAACACATATTTGTCCCACAAGACCTTTCTTATCTGAACTACCCAGGGTGTTGTAGTTGTCGGCCTCAGTGTGAACTTGGTATTATGATTACAGTTACATTTATGGTTCAGAGAAGGACAAAGACCCCAGCTCCAAGGACAGTTAATATGGAGAAGGCCTGTCAAGAAAGCAGAGCTCTCCACCTCTATACGTACCACATGAAATTTCTTACTTGGCCCACTCATTGTGATGTATTTTTCAGTCTCAGGATAAATTTGATATTAGGATTAGGGTTTGGGTTCAAAGAAGCACAAAGCCCCCAGTACCAAGTACCCTTGGGATGCAAAAGTCATGCCAAGGCAAGAATGACTTGGCACCCATATTTGTCCCACAACACCTTTCTTATCTTGGCAGACAATGGTGGTGTGGTCTTCAGCTTCATTGTGAATTTGATATTAGGTTAGAGTTAGGGTTAGGGTTCAGAGAAGCACAAAGCACCCAACTCCAAGGACACTTGGCACGCAAAAGGCTTGCCAAGACAAGTACAAAACTCCAGCCATATTGGTCTCACAAAACCTTTCTTACCTGGGCTACCCATAGTACTGGTGTCATCAACTTCATTGTGTATTTGATATTAGTGTTAGGGACAAGAGAGTCACAAAGTTCAGGGTTGATTGATTTCTGAGCAGACTGTTCTTTCTGACATTCCCGCTTTATCTCAGAGGGGTTGTACTAGATGACCTTCAAGCGTCCCTTCAAGACCAATGCATTCTATGCTTCTTCCCCTTTTCTTCCTCCTACAGTTTCTATGTATATTTATATAGCTGCTATTCTTATTTTGTCTTTAAAGAACATTTTGCTTAACTTCAAAATGTAAAAGTATGTCTTCTCTGTTCCCTTATATGTCATTCATAATCTATAATCTATAAAATCTATAATCTATAATCTATATTTTATGTTTTATTTTCACATTGCTTGAATTTTGCCTTCATCTCCCTTCTCCGTCTAAAGTGTCAGGATACAATATAGTCATTAAACATTTTGCCTATCAGTACCTGCCATTTGCCTTCATACGCCTTATTACAAACATGTTGGACACCTTTCCCTCTTCATCCCTTCTTACTGCGTATCCATGCAAACTATTTTCTGTTATGTCAATCTCAGTGCTTATGTCTCTACTTCTGAGTTATGCTCTCTGCTTTTCCTCCCTAGATTTTAGAGGTATTTGGTTTTGAGTTCGTTCAATTGTGCTATACTTCAAATTTACTTTTATAGCTTTGGTTAAGCTGTGTATTTACATTTGAGTAGATAATAGCTATAGTGTATTTTTTCTTAGCCACTATTTGTCTGCAATCCGAGATAATCCTTGGACTGAATTAAGCAACAAATCATGATTGAGCATGAATATACCTGAGATATAGTGTCTAGAATTAGTGTTAGGAGAAGAATTTAATGCTACTGTCACCTGGGAGGTGCTAGTGTTTCAGAATAAAATAACCTTTGCTCTGTCTAGACACACCTTAAACAGTAAACGTAATACATATCTGTCATTTCTCAGTGTCATCTTCTCTGAAGTAAGCAATTTTAAATTTCTCAGTCTTTGTCAATTGTCCTTTCCATTTATCATCCCACTTGCCATATGTTAAATTTTCTCCATCCTGCCTAACTGGCAGCAGCTATACAAAACCAATTTTTCTGATTTGCTGTAAAAGCATTCCTTACAGGAAGGCTAATTTCTATGCTACACAGATCTATAACAACCCAGAATAAAATTGAATGGCTCCAAATTTTTACCATTATATATCACCAGGGAATTATTGCTTGAACAACAATAGATGTTTTTTCACTTAAAGATAACCCTGTGAATGCATATCTAAAAGAAACAATAACATATTTTTGTGTGGTGTAGTTAGTTCATAACTACAAGCTACTATCTACTTGTAACTACAACCACAGAACTCATTGTGTGTTAATTTTTCTTGTTTCACTTTGACTGTAGTGAAGATGTACCTCCCATATTATCAGATTTCTATTGAAAGACTAGAGGATTATTATGAACAGCTTAGGTCTTCTGAATTATTTTCTTAACATCACATAAGATTTCTTAGTGTTTACTGTTTTTTTCCCTAGGTTCAATATCCACATTTTTCTTTCACTCGTTCAGTAGACTGTCATCACAACTGTGAACCTGTGCAAACAAGGCTGAGAGATCTGTTTAAAATTGACTTTTCACAATTTATTGTCTTTTTTGAATTTGCTGTATTTCACACCTTGAAAAAGAACAGTGTCAAAATGAGCTCACATTTCAAAACATACACTTCTCCAGAAAGTCAATCAAATAGCAAAGCATATTAAAGTAGCTTTTGAGAATGATTAATAGCAAAGGTGCAAAAAGTACACTACTGACAATATTCAGTGTTTTCTTCACAGAAATAAAGTATCATTAAAACAAAAACATCACCTTCAAAAATAATATGGTTGTCTTTTTTTTTTCAGAAATGAAAATTGCAGAGCAATACGTATTATGCAAAGATCAAAGCAACTTTGAAATTATTATAATAATACATGTTATGCAGAAACTTTTAGAAACAATGGTTTGTAATAGCTATTATTTTTACTGAATTAACCCAATATCTTATGATATTTTACCTAATTTTCCAACTGTCATGGGCAATAAAAAAGAGGAACTGGAGATGCTCGTGTGCCTGCA
>NW_009707474.1:0-18749 GCF_000703405.1 Apaloderma vittatum
GCCCAGAACTGGACACAATATTCCAGATGGGTGGCTCGGAGAAGGGGTGGGGGAGTCTTCTTGCAGGTACCCAGAGCCTTCCCAAGGGACGGCAGCAGATGACACCGACGGGCTGACATCCTCCTGCCTCCCCCTGGGCAGTCAAACGGAGCCAGAACCAAAATGGGCCATGAAAGGCTATTTGCACTGCACTGGGTTTTAAATAAATTAAAAAAACTGCCCGGAGTTACTTTGCACAGCGCCAAAGGCACAGCAAGCCTCCTGCACTAACAGATCAGCAAAATAAAAGGGGAGGAAGAAAAGATAAATATCCCGACGGCAAAAAGCAAGTGCGCAGTGGAGTGCAGAGAAGGCCGTCAGTTGCATTCCCAGGGTGGATGTCTGCAAGAAAACTCTGGGCAATTCAGCTTTGACGCCTACAGCCATTAGCAGTTTGCCTTGTTTCTGTCATTTTTTTCCCCAGTATCTTTTAAACGACTTAGGAACACAATTTAGACATTTCTAATGGCTTACTTGATTCAGCATCACCTCAAAAGTCATAGTGGAAAGTATCTCAGGTGTGAAGTTTCTGGATTCCTACGGATGCAATCCAATGTCGCCTTTAGATAAGTAGGGCTCAAGAGTTACCACCATTCTTCTGGGGAAAAGCAAGACACCCCATCAATACCCTTTGCCCAATTCAGGACAGGGTAAAGCAGTTTAACACAAAGCTCCACTCTGCCCACACGACCAGGTACAATCGAAAGGTGACCCTCTATCAGCTTTAGGTGTTATTGTTATACGGGTCAAAAAACACAGCGGAAAGCATCTTGAGATTTTAAAGGACAAACCTAAAAGTCGTTGAAAATTTTCAGAAATATTTTCTGCGTGCTGACAGGAAGAATTGATATGGAGAAAATAATGCTTTTTTCCATAACTGCCATCAAACGATACATGTAACATTTTGCTTGAGTCAAATGCAGAAGATTGGGAGAACTGGATGCTGAGATTGCTGTGACACTGGCTGCTAACAGTAGTTTAATTAGGTCTATCAAAACTATAACTTGACCCACACCATACAGATTAACTAAAAAATTAATCATAGGAGTCCAAGGTACATTGATTAACCAAATCCGCTTCAAGTTAATTTTTGAAAAATCTCCATCATCTCAGAACTGCCTCCCAACCCTGTACTAGGAATAAACCAGACACGAGGAAAAAAAAAAAAATCATACCTGTGCCCTCAGGTAAACTAGAATTATCTGAAGCTGTTGAAAGTATTTAAGAATGTCTCACATCCAATAGTTTAAATGTTTGGGCTTTTTGTGGTTTTGGTTCGAGGATTTTCTTTGTTCTTGGTTTTCTAAACCTACACCCGCACCCCTCCTCAAAAAGCAAGGTAACATAGCAGGAAGGTAACGCAGACCAGTCGATGTCCAACTCAGTGGTTCTAAACAACATGTCACACACCAGCAGGACAGAAGAGGAAAGAGCAGGAGAAGCTGAGTCTCTGCTCCTGTGTACCGCTGCGCTAGTCCATTAACCACCAAGACAACTGCTATCTGACACCCATTCAGGAGATTAATAGCTTTCTTTAAAAAAAATAAAAAAATAAGCCTGGTGCAATCACTCCGTTTATGTAGATTAAAAATAATCCAAACTTCCTCATGCAAAAAAAAATTTTTTTCTATAATAAGATCCAAAATTACTACCTATATCTGGGTAGTCCTTTACACTTCTTCCCAGACAGGGTACAGAATGTGCAGCCACACAGTAACTCTTTGGGACACTGCATCAAACTTTCTTTCATAAGCCTGTTTCAGGTAATGCTGCCTGTGTGGTACCTCCAATTACCTCATACTCCTTTTTCATCACTTCTTTTATGAATACACTCAGAAGTTACACTTCAAGCATTCCTTTTTCGTCTTACTAAATAAGACATAACAGAGGTTGTATTTTGTTACGAGCAGGATAGAAAGGTCAGATTTTGGAACTGGCTGATGAATTTCACCACTAATTTGAAAGACTGTATTAATTATGGTTGGTCTCTGACTGCCTTTAACACTGGGCTACAGAGAGTTCTTCAAAGGAATCCTTGTTAACAGCATGCATTCCAAAATCATGAGCCAACTCTCCCAGCACCTCAAAAATAATGACTTTTTAAAATACACTTTGGGTTCTTTGTAGTTGCCCTTTTTCCCCCCCTCAGCTTTTATTCTTTAAATTATTAGTGCCAGAAACTTATTAAAAAACAATCACCCCAAAAACCCCAGGAGATACACTAAAACAACCCCACAGAAATACTAAAGTCAAATGTTCCACCTTCTGGAGTCCTGTTAAGAAGACTTTCACCAAATACAAGAGCTGCCAGTAATTTTGTAAAGCAGTGCTTCAAAAGTTAATGAATGTTAGGAAATACTTTTTTTTTTTTTTATTTTGCATTCATTTATGATATTGATGTGTTTGGCCAAGCACCTTACACAGGCTTTCCACCATGACATCTGAGATTATGCTGTGCTATTATTTATTCATATCATCTTCTGATAACTGTCAACAGGGTTTCCGCAAGGATACTAGCAAATAATTTTAAATGCATTTACCTCTATAGAAAATATTAACCCATGAAGAACTTCCACATTGTTAGGAATATTTTGAGAACTAGATGTACGAAAAGTACATCCCAAGATTTCAGTAGAAGTATTGAAGGCTACGAGTATTTAATGTTAAGAATAACAATATTTTGAAAAGAAAAACAGTCTTTTAATCTTACATGAATATACATAATATGTATGTTTTCATACACATACATAGGAAGTTTGATTCAACGGACTTCATTAATCTACAAGACTGAAGAATGGCGCACACAAAATACTTCCACTGCTTCACAACCCTCACCAAAAAAAAAAAATGGAGAAAGCAAATACCAGTATAAGTCCATTTAGCAAGAGGAGTAATGGGTCTGTCAGTATCTTCGCATTATCGCATAAACATCAGTGTCATAAGCACTTTCTTATTATACAACTGTGCACAAGCCTTTTAACATTTCTCCTCCTCACAATGCAATTTACGTGCTTTTATAATCAAAGATGAATAGACAACGGCTACTGCAATTTTGGACTTGGGGGGGTTGTTTTGCCTTTGAATTGAGTTATTGAAATAATGTACCACATACTAGAAGACTTCAGGATAAACCACACAGTTTAAAATGTAACCTTTTATTTTTAATCAAAACAATAATAGTAGAAATAGGAAAGAAAAATCGCGGATTACAAGCCTCTGAACCTCGTCAAGCACAGACAAGTCTAATTCACTAAGAAGAGTCCAATAAAGTTAATCATGTAGAGTTATAGGATATCATCACCATGTATTTCTAAAACTGTGTAAGAAAATATCATTTACAGCATTGATTCTTCTTCAGTTCCTCATTTTCAGAGAGGAAAATGGAACAGAGTTCTGGGCAGTACACAGTGTTTAAGATTAAGAGCAACAAGTATGTCCATTGTGAGAGTCTAAAAATACTTATTTCTTTGGACTGCTTTTATGGGAAATCTTCCTAAGATGATGACGATTATCATTATTATTATTATTATTCCTAAAATTATTACCTAGAAAGAAGATAAAGAAAGTGCTTGCACTTCACTATAAGCCAATAGCTTTGATCTGGAGCTGGTTTATGCAAGAAAAACAACCCAAAAAGAAACTCTCAAAGTAAAGATTTGTGCGTACTTACATTAGCAAGCTGGATATCGCAGAATTCCAATAAATACATAGTATATACCGATGCCAGTATCTCTGTATATTTTTATTTTGGTTTTGATTTTTAGCGTATCTTTGGATTTTAAAAAATTCACTATTAAAGTGCCTCTGAAGTATTATATAGTGTACATATAAAGTACTATAAAGTCTAAAGTCCTGACACTTTCTTAAGAGTCAAGGTGAGGTACATGTGAATGAGCAGACTGATATCAGGAAGCTCTTAAAAGAACGTGACGAGAACAGGACTACAGGTGTAGTAAAGCAGAAGTGCTCAATCTGCAAACGCAAGCTGTTTGTGCTCTACTGAAATGATGAATGCAAGCGTCTTGTCCACAACACGCTTTTTGCTCAGATATAAAAACCTTTTAGTAAGGGAGATGGCTAGAAGCAAATTGCTTGAGCCACTTCAGGCAGCCAATAGACCTATATGCTAAGAGATTCATGTTCCGTGAGCCCAGCTGCTCTGGGACGTATTAGACTGTCCATTCATGGTACCATTCATCTACACCACACTTGATCTATACAAGGAAAATCAATTCAGCACTTCAAGAATACATACCTTGTAATAGTCAGTACATGGACAGTAAGCCCAGTCACACAACAGGGAACTTTCACCCTCAGTGTTTTAAGTAGGTGTAAGATCCAAACAACGTGAGAGATTATCATGCAGTACAGATAACAGAATTTTCTTTTTCTTTATTTGTACAATTTAGAATTTGATAAAAACATTTATTAAAGGATCACTGTACTTACTAGGATGGGTATGTAAAAGTTCTTTGTACAGCTTGTCTTTAATTAAAGTAGCATCATGCCATTTTCTTGGAGCTGCCATTTCTATAACTGCCAGAGAGGTCTGGCCTGTGGCAAAGACCAATGTGCATGACCAGAAAAAAAAATAATTTATTATGGTTCGCACAATGTTTTTTCAGCTTCACCTCTACAGGCCAAAAAGATGGGGAAATTTTCATGACTGAAGATACTGCTGAATAAGTTATCTTAAAAGAGCAATATTTAACTTTTTAGAGTTTTCTTTTAAATGACAAAGAAACTATTTTATGTGTCAGTCATTCATGCTTCACAGGGAACATAACAGATTTTTAGCCTCATGGTTTGTTGTTTGTTTGAGTTTTTTCCCATTTGAAGTGTTTTATTTCTCTAGGAGCGTATTCACATCAAACTACCTTTCTCCCCCAACCTCTCAATGCAGTTCTTGCTCTTTTCTACTTCGAAGGCCAAGATAACAGGATATGATTTGTCTACTTATCCCTATACAACATAATTTGCATTAATCATTCCAGCATAAATATTTCATTTAAAAAACACAGCTAAAGGCAGTCTTATAAGTTATGTAAAAAACATGCAGTCGCTGTTGCTTCCACGAGTTTCTTTGAGGTTTTCAATCCTACTACATTCATCTTCAGGGTGATACAGACTGACAGAAAATGCATTCAGGCAAAGAACTACAAACAATATTTCTTATTCAAAGTAATTTATAACTATGAGTTTTCCAACTAGTTCTGGAAGGACACTCAGGATGCACAGCTTTCTTGAGAACATAGTCTCTGAGTAAGATCAAAGAGGATACTATTAATATTTAACCTTTCAGTAATTTAACATTATCTTGATTGAATAGTAATCCTACCCTAAAAAATAAAATAAAACAAGCAACAAAACAAAAAAGCCAACCCACAACTTTAAAGAAAGAATAATTAAATTCTGAAAAATCAAACAGGTAGTTTAACAAACACCTTAACAACTTTATAAGGGCTTAGACTAAACAGATTTCAATCTGGCCCTTCCTGAAAATCCAGCTTTCCAGATCAGCAAACATCATAAGATTACAAGGAAACGAATCAGTAATAAAAAGCTGAAATGTTTTAAACAACTCAGCACGCAGTTCTGAGATGATATTTAACCAATCTCTCTTCATGAGGAAATGGGACAGTTAAAGAGATACCCGAACCTATAGCTGTTAACGCACCTCTTGTCCTGACAAACCCGAGTTTCTCTATTTTTACAGGCATCCCTGTAGTTCAAAATTCTAGAGAACTCAGTGATTTATATACTTCCTCTCAGATGCTCAATTTCAACCTTCCAGGACTGCAAATAAGCCTTAAAGTCGTAAAACACTATCAGAATGGTTCTGTGTTGGACAAACGAAAATAACTGCCTCAAGATCCAATCTGCCCAATCTCTGGGGCGTGTCAGCCTCCTTATTGTGCTTCAGCATTAATATACCAACGCACTGGCTTTGGGGAACCAGAACTCCAGTTTTCACCAACCTTGTACCTAAAACCTGGAAACCGTTACAGTGCTACATGGAAAATCCCTGCTTAGTTGCTGGGCGTTAAAATGGATAGACTAAGGAAAGGCTTAACTCTGTTACCCTACAAGGCCTCAAGACAACTGCTGTGAATCAGTTGTGTTTCTATTTTTATTGCTCCTCCCAAGCTGCTCCAATGTCTGTGCCACTTTCATGGGAAACATCGTATTTGCATTATATCAGGATCAGCTACTCTAAATCCCTATGGAAAGCACTAGGGGAAAAAAAACACTGAGAGTTTAGGACTCAATCAGGAAAACTTTTTTTTTTAAAAAAAAAAAGTTTATGTGATTTAGCTATAGGGGTAAACTAAGCACAGAAGTCCTCATGAGTGCAATAGTACTCTGGCAGAAAATGTGCTCACATGCAGACTCCCACTAGTCTCGTACAGCAGCTGAAGGTACTTGCATATTTGCCTTACGCTAAACCAGGAGATAAATTTCTGCCTTCCTCCCCCCACTATAAGTCAAGTTGAACATTTCAGCTCCCAAGCTGCGGCCGTTGGAAGCCTGCAGCTCATTTCTGTTTATACATTAAAGCACTTGGCAACCCTGCAGAATGCAGATGTATGTCTGGTTCAGCCACCTCTGCCACAGAGTGCTCACAGCAGGCAGAGGGACAACGGACTGCACAGTTACAAGTGGGAACTACTTCAGGTGTTTCTGTTAAACCTCCTCACAAGCAGAAGCCTAACAACTCTTAAAAGCTGCTTGAACTCTTAAAAGTAGCGCAAACCTCTAAGTAAGTAGAAGGAAAAAAGCAAGCAGGGGCAAGGCAGGGACAGGCAATCTTCTCTTGTGGATTCAAATCCTGACATTGCCATTCCTGATACCTTGGTTACGAAGGGCAGGAGAATGAGGATCTCCACCGTCCAACATATAAATAAAATAACATTCATTTAGTTCATAGTTGAAGTAAACTGGTATATTTCTTCACTGCAAAGCCAGCAGAAGTTTACATCTGATTTAAAATGCTTTAATTACTAGGATTTTTAAACAATTAAGAGCTTTCAATGCTGAATTTTACAGCTTTTCCGTCTCTGTGGAACAACAGATATTCTTGTAGGAACCTCAGGCAGAAGTACAAAATAGAAATGCTCTGAAGATTAAAAATGTAATCAATACATATAGATTGATCTCCAAGTCAGAATTACTGGAATTCGTATGAGTGTCATTTCTGAACCTTTATCCTCAGCAAGCGTGCTGTTACAGTGAAGAAAAGCAGGAAAAGAAACACAAACAACAGGAAGGGAGAAAACAAGTAGCAACAACAAATGCAGAGGGAGCTAAATCCAGCAGTTAGATACCAAACACACACACACACACAAACACAAAAAATTACTTTAAAAGGCCACACTTGTCTGGAAGTTCAGCAGACAGTCCAAGCAGAAAGTTCCCTGAAGTGCCTGAGCTTCAAAAAGAGCCTTGGGCAGCAGCTTCAAAAAGAGTGGACTTCAAAAGAGCCTTGGGCAGCAGCTGTACCTGTGCCTGTGCTGGGAGAGACCATCCAGCAGCTAGGAAGCTCCTCACCTGCCTTGCAGCCCCATGCCCTGCCCTAGATCCAAGCCCCTGCAGCTGGCAGAGCAGATCAGACGGGAAGGGACAGCATCACTCCGTCGCAATCACGACGAGTTAAGGAAAAATGAAGACCCGAAATCAGGTGGTAGAAAATTCATTCCGGTAAAATGGAGAATATGCTTTGTCGCTTTCTATTCATGCAACTGGCTGTTCTCTGTCTGTCATGTCGTTTCTTCATAAAGCACTAGCATACTGTTCATTTTTCTCAGTAATTAATGTGAACATACAAATGTATGATAAAATGTTATCAACTTCTGAACAAATTAACTACTTGGTTCTACACTGCTCCTTCCACATGATAAGAATTTATGGAAACCCCAAGCAAAAAATAAAGAGAAAATAGTTTAATTCTAACCAACTGAAAACAACATAGGCAAAACACAGTATTGTTACACAAGTTATGAGCTGCTTTTATGTGTTTTACTTCCTGGTTTTCCTGTTTTCAAGTTAGAAAATATTTTGAAATTAAAAACATTCTACCTCCAGCCAGTGATCTTCTCAAAGATGTAACTGAGACAAGGCTCACCCCAGTGCATCTTAAAAGATGCCAAGAGACACCAGACAGTTTGGGGTCACTGTCTAATGCAACTCTGCAACTGCATCTTGATGCTGAAGTATCTAATGCTCATGTTGCCACACTGGTCTTATAAATGAGCAGTAACAGTCCCCCAAGCAATCGGGTTCCACCATAGATACTTGTCACTACACACCTCACTGGTACTAATGAGCTAAAGAACTATAGCTTTTACTGTTGTTATTAAAGTAGTATCTCTACATAATGGGTATAGCAAAACTTATAAAGTGAGGGTACGCCAAATCCTGAACATCCAGAGCATGAAGAACGGCGGCAGACAGGAATTTCATCCCTTTAGAAGGTACCATTACTAAAATGATGAGGCTTTCTCAAAGTTTCACCTGTCTCTTCAAATCAGTAGCGCATTTTCATTTCTCATAACAAAAGCTTTATCGATCAATATGAACACCAAAAACCTTCAAGCGTGAGACAAGAACCGTCTTGCTTGGGAGGGTCTCTACTTGCTGGGACCTTTTAGAACTTGGTTGGAGAGCGAGAAGGTGCACATTGAGTAAAGCAACTGAGTCCACAAACACTACGTCCCAAATGACGGGTATTCTTTAACAACACTAACAAATTGAGAAAATGTGGTCACAACTGAGGGCGGCACTCGTGGCATTTTCTTACTTGCATTTCTTACTTACCAAGCGCTACTCAGTGCTAAGTTAGAGACAAAAAAGAATGTCAATTACTAGAACTGGAAAAGCTGTCCAAAGTAGCCCTTGATTAAGGTAAGGTTGAAAATTATCCTCCCTCAATTTGGATCCACATAATACTTCTTAGAAGGAACAAAGATAAAGGTAGCAGACAGCAAGAATCATTCTGTTATTGTCAACCTTATAACAAAAGAAACTAGAAACAGAAGTCTACAAATCAAGACATAAAATAGCCAATAAGTGCACCCGACAAACTGCCAACAGCCATCAAAAGTATCATGAATAACTGAAAAATGTCATAATCATTTCTGCCTCTTCCATTTACAATTCATATTTTCATTAGAAACAGAAAAAACACCCTTAGAAGAGATTACGACTAGTCAGATCACCTATAAACTAAAACTTTTGCATTTGAAACGTGAAGTTTTCTCCATCTCAACTGGAAAGTAAAGAACTGTTTAACAAAATGTTCAAATTAGAATCTTTCCGTAACCGAAATCGAATGCTGATGTCACTAACATGGCATCTTCATATGAAATTGCTGATTTAATCCTGCTGGTAAATACTATATTGACCTTAAAAATGTTTTCTTGAGTATTATGAAGGTGTTACTTTGGATTTTTTAGCCCAATGAATGATTTTAATGTGTTTCAAAGGACAGCAATTTTTTTACTCAAAGGAAAACGGCTCCTTAAAAATAAGCTGAAATTTTGATTTCATATGCTGTCGAACCCCTTACAGACTCTGCCACAGATCACAGACACATTATAGAAAACAGACAGCAGTGTCACACGTATGTTTTAAATTTCATTCTACATGCAAGAGGTTTAAAGTATGAATCAAAAAAGAGCAACATGCTAAACTCTTCTCTCCCTCTCTAAATGTTGCTTTACAAAACCTGTGGACAATTTAAAAGTATTCTTATAAATTCTTTTCGTCTATGTCCTTGTATTATCAGCATATTGTAGAGAGAACAGTTTTACAGTAGCAAATATAATTATTTTTCAACAAGTTTCTCCACATCTTGTTGACTTCAGCACTTCACATCTCCCCTTAGTCAGCTATTGCAGAATCTTCTATTAAGTTTTCTCTCATTCTCCCCATATTATCACCTTTCCTTTCAAGTTGAAAGCTTTATTTTGTCCCTCCCCTAACTATCTTAAAGTAATTCTTTATTTACAATCCCCCTCCACTGAGTTTTAACTGCATTATCTTAAAGAATCAGCCTAAAGATAATGTTTTAAAGAATATTCGCAGGTAAATATTGCCTAATTTCACAACTAACTTTTTTTTCCCCTTAATAAACTAGAGTTCTCACTACCTCTGAATTTCAAGCTTGTGATCTGCAGAACAGAAAGACAAACAGAACAGAAAAACGTCCAAACACCAGGATTCACTTCCTATATTTACTGTTGGCTTTTTCTCACTGTGTTCCAGTTTGGTGCCTATCCTCATGAAATCCATGAGTAGCTGTTAAGTATGAAAAGGCCCTTCCAAATCTACCTTAGAGTTATACTGATACCTACCTTGAAAAAAAGCACAAAGTTTCAATTACTTTGTCGCTCTTTGGGATAAATAAAACTAAGGTTTGGCAAAAAATACAAAACAAACTTCAAACCCCTCCACTAACCACCATAGGAAAAGTATGTTCATTGTTATTTTCTGCATGCTCATCCTTCAGATGAAACCCTGAGACAACTACAGTAAAAGCATATTAGGCATATGGCCAAGTATAAAATAAAATTTTTAAAAAAATAAATCAGACTGCAAAAAATAGGGTCCAAAATAACATTTGAGATATCTCCTAGAACTAATTCATACCATCTTTTTTTTTTTAAAAAAAAAGTAACTACAGTTGATTTTTCATATTAACAGTAAAATAATCAAGTCAGTGGCATACTCCCTTTGCAATTGGGCTTACTTTTAAAAAGACTTGCTGGACATTATTTCAGTTCTTCATTGACTTCATCTTAAGCAAATGCCTTACTTAAAAATGTTTATCCAATGGTCACTGTAACTGCTTATAACCAGTAATAATAAAATGTATCCTTACTGCACTAAAAATAAAACTGAAGAGATGCTTGTGTTTCCATTTATCTAAAATATTAAAGTTTATTTTCCACAAATCAATATATTTAAAACAGAGGGTCTCCAGAAGGTGACTGCTGCTTTCAGAGAAAGATATCTAATGCTGCCCGTATTACTGATGAAAAAGGGCCTCTGAGTGAGTTGATTCCTCTCACCAATTCATCTCCAAAAATATTGCCCCAAAAATACTAGAACATTTTCTGCTGGCTTTGTGAAATGAATCAGCCATACCAGCGCCCGACAGGAGATGGGGAAGGGCTGCACAGCTGGGAGTGAGATTGCCCTTTTCACTGGCAGCAAACTGTTAGATCAGCCTGATCTGCTTGTAAAACTGCACTCAAAAAATCTAAACAAAATTCCCTTTCATATTGCAAAGAGCTACAAGAGCAGGTTCCAGAGGCCCTTAGGAAAAGTTCCTTATTACTTCTTATGGAAAATATACACAGAACAATTTCCTGGGGCATTACTCAAGCTAAATAATGCTATCTGCTGTGATAAGAAAACAGGAGAGAGGGTTAGAGATTTGTATGTAAATAGTATTCTGGATCTCAAACAGTATGATTACGGAGCAGTCTCTGAATGTAAATGAGAAGCAAATAGAGATCGGGCCGGGGGAGCGAAGCCATGGTACGTAGTTGCCCACAAACCCTCCAGTCTTCTCCAACTGAAACTCCTAACTTGGGTACAGAAACAGACTTTTGGTCATCCTCTGCTGTACATGGCTGACCAGAGATGCAACGTGGAGCTGAATACACCCTGCAGAGTAGCTGGTATTACAGGGACCCAACGCTCACAGGCAGTTTATGTGTATCCAGCCCCTGCCGTTAGCGCCCGAGGCAATCACAGCTCTGTTACTCATTTCTTTACCACCAAAGAACACATTTCCGTCGGCTTGCTTCTGCTCCCCTAGCAGAGGTGCTTGAAGGGAAGCTGGTTTAGTGTTTGCAAAAGGAGACGTTTTCCACACGCAGAAATGACGTGGACGCAGTGAGCAGTGAGAATGCTCACATCCCGGATACATTTGACGTGTCTTGTGCAGTTACTGCAGATATGACTTACACAGTTGGCCATTAAGGCTGCTCCCCGGCACTAACTACCCTCCCTCCCAACACAGCCGAAGCGCAGAGCTGCAGTGGAAGGGCATGTTTCCCACAGCACAGGTACAGCTGCCATTTGCCTGTTTGCACAGAGCAGCCTCAGCGTTCCCCTTCTCTAAACGCTAGAAACAGCAAAGAAGAGAATGTGAAATAGTTTACGGATGTGTCTGTCCGTGCACACATTCATATGCATTTTTTGGTGGGTGAAAATACTTCCTCTGAATCTCCCAACCTCATTTTTCTATGTTGGATTTGGACTGTAGAGCATGTTGGATTTGAGACTGAGAGCATGTCAACTCTTAAATGCTATTATTAAAGGCAGTTATGAAAAATATCTAAAATACACTTGAAACTTCTGACGGAAGCTACATGTTTTTGAAGATATGTCACAGCACATATTTCTAAGGCCTTGGTTTTGGCTATAAAGTTAACATTTTGAAAGACAATACTAATAAATGTTTTAATAAATACTCCACATACACACAAAAACAAACACAAAAAAACCCTGCAGAATTTCACCACTTGAATTCCACGTAAGATATTTAGGTCAGATACATGTGAACTCAACTAAGTGGTACCATCAAAATAATACTTTAGATGTCAGGAATAGGGTGGGGATTTTTTGATTGGTTTGTTTAAGAATGCTTTTACACTTTAAAATAGTTGTCAGATTCGGTATTTCACCTAAATTTTCATTAATACAAAAACATTCCTAAAGATCAGCAATAAGGAATAGAAAGGAAACAGGAAAAAAAAAAAACAAACCACCCCATCCACTTTTAAATTCAAACACATCTCAGGACTAACCACCTTAGCTTTAAAAACCTATGAGTTTCTTAACAGCTTAATTATATTAAATTTGGTGGTGCATTAACACCATATCCGCTGACATTAAGCAAGCAAATGTTTACTTTTTTTGCTCCCCAAAAACTATTCTATTGTTTTATTACCTGTTTTGTCAGCACCTGCCTTCTGCAGCATACCCCAACTGGTAAACACAGTAGTTCTCTTGCTCTATTCCAGCAGAGCAGTTTATTCCATTACCAAGATACAAAAATAGAAATAAGCAGATAATTTAAAGAGGATTCAGCTACTATCTGCTATTGTAAAAGCACGATCCCAGAACAGACCATAAGTCTGCATTTCGCAAATGATGACATCACACTATTAAGTGATATTAGTCAGGCACTATTGATTTCCACAAAATCACTCCTAATAATCACTATTTGGCAAATATTTAATGAACAAGAAAATAGAATTCATCTTCAACAGTGGGACTGGTATAGTCTCTGTTTATCATTCTCATTTGCTTGAACTATCGACAAAACCTGGAACAAAGTTAGATGAAGGCATCTGTTTTGTCTACAAACTTCAGCCTATAGCATTTCTTTAAATCTAGCTCAAAGACAATTCTATTTACTCTGAAATTGTAACATTTGAAATAAAATGGTACTTTTCAAGTGAGAGCTATAAGGAAACCATAAGACAGTATAAAAGCAGAATTTATGGGATATGCCTATGGCGATATTTAAGCCGTGCACATCACAGCGATATCCAACTATAAACTTCCAGGCTGTACAGCATTCAAAGGTAAATGAGGACACGAATCTGGCTAAAAGGGCATCACCCGTTCAGACACCGTGAGCTTCTGATCAGAGTTCTCAACCATAGAGGCAATAACAGTCTTAGCAGACCTTACTCTGTAAGCAGTCTCCCATCGTCCATACCATTACAACATTAACTCGTTCGAATTTGTCATACGTAGGAACAACTTGCTTAACAAAACAGAACCATCCCTGCTTTCTTCAGCTCCCAACATTACTCAGCCTGACATGCTAAAAAAAGTGATTTATATTAAAAAAAGGCTAAGAAAATTCTTTCCAAGGAAACTCCTTTCTCCCACCACCACCACAAACTTAATTCTGTAGTTAAGGCCAGGTTCACCATCCAGCAAGATGGATGTCACCATCACTCATCTTTGCAGTTAGACACATAAGGGAAAAAAATTTCAAGGCCACACCAATTCCTGAAATAGCCACTACGTAGTAAAGGGTAAAAACTGTGCATCTGATAGCCATCAGGATCCAAGAGCATAAAGGCTCAAGACCTTACTATTTTAGCTGAAGGCAAAACAAAATAAAAAAGTAAAACTGGATTTTCCATTGCTACCAAGCTGAACTGTCTGAAAAAAGGAACATTAACTCATTCTACTACTTTTTATTAGCACAATACACTGTAATATTTAGTCACTAATAAGTAGGAAAAAAAAATCTTCATACAACCAAGCTTACCTATGTTCTTAAGTTACAAATTTTTACTTGACTTCTTTGATTTACATAGCACATTTATAAAAAAAAATTCTGCAGTCTTCAAGACACCAACAACCGAAAGTATAAATATTTTTATAGGAAAAAACTCTTAGACAGAAAGCCTTCGAAAACTCTGGGGATTTGAAAAACAGAGAGAGAAAAGATGACACAAAACTTGAATCCTGCACTGCACTGAGAGCTCTGTGCAGTGCAAGTCTGTCTAGGCAACTTAGTGTCTAATCCTAGCTGCATTATAATTTAAAAAATTAAATAGGGATACTTATCCCAAAAAGGGGGGGGGGGGGGAAGGAGCACATTAGAAATTCCAAAAACTTGCTTTTAAATAGGTCACTAACACGTGACCTTGTGTCAATTGTAAAGTAGTTCTAAAACTAAAGACACGATTACCATAGCAATTCTGTTAAAAAGGTCTTTTAAAATCAAATGTGTCAATTTAGCAAGATAAGCATGATCTGCAGAAAAAGCTGAGTAATTGTTTTTTACCAGGTCGATGACGTGGATACATACTGCAGTCGGGATGTAAAGCACATGTCTGGTCGTCATCTTCATCTATTGTCTGTCCTAATGAAAATAGTCTCACACGTCTCATCTTCAGCAGCCTTGGGGAGCTCTCACGGGCAGGACTCCCAGCATCCAGCACTACCTCTCCAGAACTGACAGTGGGAACAATCTTCTTCAGGAATTCCATTCTTACGGGCCCTGCTGTGTTCTCAGCATTTACTAAATTCAGCAGTTTAGCTACACAGTACGGAGCACGGCTCCCACACCAACTTCCTTGAGCACAGAGGTAAGACTTCTCCTTATGATGTCATGTAGAACCTGGGTGGTGCCAACAGCAGCGCGTCAGCTGCCAGCTGCTCCGAGGCAGATTTTAAAGACGTCTAACTGTACGGACTGATAAGAAAACCAAACAACGAGCCTATATATTAACTAATGCGTGCTAAACATCGCACTTCTAGAAGACACCGTATTTAGCACCGTAACCATTTTAAGCGCTAATAAAACGCACGGTGTATTTTCAAATTTCTCTCTGACGGAGTTCAATAGCTCTTAATTTTCATCAAGTGCACGGAGAGTGTTCATGTGTGTTTGAAAGATAACACTTATCATCCTGAAAAAAAGTCTACACACCAGCTTTATAAAGGAGGTGTCTAACAGCACCACAATTTAAACAACTTGCATTCTTGCAAGGTTTTAGCTATAGCTACAAAGACGTCTAGCAGTTATTAAATATTTTCTGTTGCACAGACTCTGATGTTATATTTACCACTTAAAATACTGAAACCACCTCCCAGAAAACACCAAGCACAGAAATAACTTGTCTCATTTTGTCCAAATGTCCACTTTATCCCTAGGGCTACCTCTCTGTACATGCCTGGTTTAGCCAAGTTTTTTTTTTGTTTGAGGAAGTTTAAACATTGTTCTATATTTAACTTAAAGAAGCCCTTATGAAAGATGTCTTGCATTTGGGGCAAAAAGCTCAGGGGGCAAATATAGATATTAGCATAGAAGAGTGTTTGCATTTTACATGTGGAAATATGTATCGTTGTATGGTTTAAAGTATTATTTTATGTACTGGAGTAGGAGTGGAGATCCACAGACACCCTGCTAGGTAATATTCCCACCTCATTTGCCACCAAAGAGTGTACACATCACTTGGAGGAAATCCACTAATGCTCACTGCACATCTGAGCGGCAGCCTGCACGCTTCTGTTATTTTTTATGAAAGCTGTCCAGACATTTCTGAGTGCATTCAACACAGTTACCCAACCTAAGCATGAAGCATACCACACTACTACACATTTCTTTTAAGCAGGTAGTATTTAATCTGAAATTTACTACTGTGTATAGCTCTTACAAAAAAAAAAAAAAAAAAGCTAAAACAGGTACATAGAGTAATCAGGTGTCAGAATTTCAGTAGTTCAGTGTTTACACGAGGCTGCTCAAGTGGATTAAGATGTCTGTCCTTTACTGACCAACCCTACTGTCATATTTTGTAAGTATTAAATCTAGTTAAGAATGCCACAATTTGAAAAATTTAGTACAAATTCATTAAAGTTGCCACCAAGAAGTTCTATATAGACTGAAAATGGGATAGCTTTGTATTCAAATCTGCATTAAAATCCCCAAATATTCAAGTTAGTCTACATTTCCTTTGTAAATGAATACAAAATTCTACACATCTTTTTTTCCCTGTAAATTAATCCAAAATTCTGCCCTTACTACAAAAGACAGTTAAAATAGCATTTCATGCAGTGAAAGACTTGGGAGATCAAGCAAGAAATTCTACCTATAATGACTTCATTCACAGTATGTTTTTCCATCAACAAAAAAAGTTACTCAGAATATATTTTCAGAAAAGAGTTTTATGTGTTTCACGTAATAAGATACCACAAAGATAATTTGTGATTGTAAAAGATCTTGAGTCATTATGAACTCAAGCAATCATTTATTCATAATGGTATTATTTTCTATGGAAATTCTTTTTTTTTCTCTTGAATCATAATTATAGAATCATAAAGGTTGGAAAGGAACTTTAAGATCATCAAGTCCAACCTACAAATCTTACCAGAAACCTATTTTGCCTTTTCTAGCACTTGGGAACAAAAGAGAAATTCAAACACTTCTGTAAACCTCAAAATGCTTCCAACCGTCCACTCACCAGACTGCAGTTTGCAAAGGGGGTAATCAAATATTTTGAGTTGAACCTAACTTAAAGACCCTCTGAAAGGCTCAAACCAGTTACTAAAGTGCTCTTAACCACACTATGGAGGTTTTACTATGACAACAGGCGAAGCTCAACTACCTAGTGCATGACTTAGATTAAATGTGACTTTCTACACAACAGGCAGCATACATGAATTGGCTGTGAACATAAGAAAAAAAAGGGGGGTTGAAACTACATTTTCAACAAGGAAAAAAATAATAGCCTTTCAAGTAATAGGATTTACGGACAACACATAAACAAGGGGAAAAAAAAAAAACACCCACCATGCACAAGATCATATTTCAAGATTAAACTTGATAAAAAGGACATCAAGAAGTTTTCTACAGAAGATAGTTATGGACATATACATACAATTATATATGCTTTTATATATATATGTATATATTTTAATTTATGTATATGGATGGATAGTGGTTAACTCTAGGAATTTCACACTTTATTACATTACATAACAGCAGTATTTTATAATTAGTGAAGCTGAGATACGAAGCTTATGTTTCTGCATATATCATTTTACATACACTTCCCCCTCTCTCTATTACTACTTTTCTTAAACAGTACAATGTACAACTGTGTTTTTTATAAAATCTGAGCAAGCTTTACAGATAGTCTGACAAGGAAAAACAATAAGAAGGCTTATAATTGTTATACTCAAATTCATCTTTAAACAAAAGAAAACAAAACAGGCTACCACAAAGCCTTATTTGATAAATTTTTACACTTTCTTATTCCAGAATCTCTAAATAATAATAATATAAATAAGAATGGGATATTCAGGCTTTTATAGAATTATTATTTGCGTTACAGCAAGCCCTTTGATGTCTTTCTATGTCTATTCCACTTTTGCTACACTCAAAGGACGACTCTGGTTTTCCACTGAAGTTTTTTTGCCTGCTGAGGTCATTCAGGCTTCCCCTGCCACAGTTCCACAGCTCGTGATGTGAAGAGTAAGAAGATAACATCCGAGCTCCACATTCGTCACTAACAGCAAGCTGCATCAGCAGGACTTTGCATCAGAAGGGAACAGGAACAGATCATGAAACACGCAAAAGTACCGCACTGGGAGAACCAGCCAGTGACCAGCACTTCTCAGAGCCCTGTCCCTTTGGATTAGAGCTTTCAGGACACAAACAGCAAAGCTGTTTGGCCGGGGTGCACAGCAAGAGCAGCTACATTGGAATTCTGTGGAAACAAGTTAACCTGCTGATGCAGGAACATCCTAACAATGAGAAATGCTGAAAAAAAACAGAACACAATCAATGAAAGAAAGATTTGTGTGAGAGAAAACTACTTGCAAGTGCCTTGAGTTCACACATCTAGAGAATTTTTAGAATTAGCAATAATGATAGTAAAAGACAGTGTTGAAAAGCACAGTACACACCGGGAAGTATAATTTTGGCCAAAAGTCTATGTGCCCAAGAGCCTGCCATAAGCGTGTTATTTGATGGGTCTCTTAACAAATCTGCATGCCTTACAAACCTTCAGTTTTGTCACACAGAACATTTTTAGAACTATCCCACCTTGCTAGCGCAAAGCCACCCCGGTCCTACATGCTGTCCAACAGAAGGTACGACATTTCCTTTATAGCTAACATGTAATTGGACAAAACAGGTCCTGGAGTTTTTGGAGGCCGGGAGGAAG
>NW_009707474.1:18970-26166 GCF_000703405.1 Apaloderma vittatum
AGGCCGACCTCCAAAGGGGTTTAACTGGTTTTAACTGGGACTCCTCTGCCGGTGCTGCACAGGCAGTCCTGCCACACAGAGAAGGGAAGAGCCCGTAGCTTCACAGGCTTCTCCAGCACCGGCAGAAGTCAACAGCCCCAGGCAGATTTGTTGGCACCGCGGTAACGTGTTTTTCCAAAAGTCTCGGCCATCGCTGTGCTGGCAAAGCAGCCAAGCTGGCAGCGAAGGCAGCTGGAGGTTCCTGTGGCGACAAGGTGGAAGCATGCACTGCAAACCTTCTGGCATTGAAATGTGACCTCTCCCCGTAGGTGGCAATGCCATGGTGGGTCATCTCCTGCAGACACACAGAACTCTCGCTTTCTCCCAGCTCCTCAGCAACACGACCAGGTCGTGTGGACAGAAACAACAGGAACAAAACCAAAACTATCCCTCCGGCTGGGACTGGAGGCTCTGCCAAAGCCGTTTGAGCAGCAAAGACCCAGTAGCATAGAAAGGGTGCAAGTTTTGCCTTTTGAAAAAGTGAGTGGTCCAGGTTCTGCAAAACGGTCTCTACCTCAGTTTACAGCTCTTCCAGAAACGTTAATATTCCTTGAGCTCAAGGGTTTTAACTATGCATGCGTCAGCCCATATTGAACACAGCATTAGTGTGCACCAAATAAGCATCATCATTATTTTCTCCAACTTGGTAATTTCAATTTTGCATCATTGTTTCAAGTGAGAGTAAATCTGCCAAGAAAACAGAGCAACTACGAGAGCACCCAAGTATTTAGGGGAAAAAACCCAAAAAACTACACACGTACAGGAAGTTTTGCTTTCTTGAATCTCAGAATAGAAACTTAATTTGTAAGTACTTGTCTCATCCCAATGAAAACAATCTGTTCTTCCCCTCAAAAAAGATGAGGCATACACAACTGAAAGCAGAATAAAACACTAGATTTAGAAAACAAATCGGCAGTCTAGCATGTAAACAAAAATTAACACACCTGCATTAAAAACTCATGAGAGGAACCAGGTATGGGACAGCTGCAATGATACTTGTTAGCCAATTAGCAGGACACGGCCATAATTTCACACAAAAGACTGTAGGGGTAGGGAAGACAAACCTGTTTCTTTCACTGTATACACTTTTTTTGCTTTAGAACTATAACAGAGTCATATATATACTTCTTTAAATACAGAAACCGAACAGAGAACACAACCTAGAAAAATGTATGCATAGGAGAAAGCAGTTTCTTTGTCATATTGTGGAGTCATCTCATCTCTTGACAGTTTGGACTAACCACTTGTAAGAACCTGACATATTTAAAGGAACTCACTTTGCATGTCAGAAAGTTTTAAAATTTCCAAAGATATTTAAGACAAGAAGCTATCCTTCATATAATTTTAGATCATATTTACAGTTCATTCCCAAGCTACTTAGCATTAAGGTTTTCCTGGTCCCGTTCATTAATGTGATTTCACAGCAAAAAAAACCCAAGGACTAAGATAAGCTGGGACAACGCAACACACAATTTTGCAATGAACCAACTCCATATCAGTGTAAACTTCTTGTACCTGTTATTTTGCATAAACATACTTTAAACCTAAGCCATTTAATCTTCCTGTAGTTCATTTTTTTGTAATGTGAACCTGCATGTCCCCATGTTTTCCTCAAAGAAAACCTAGCTTTCTCTTTCCTGAGAAATGAAATGGAAGTATCAACTTGGATTTGTTGTTTGTTGGGTTTGGGTGGGTTTTTTGCCTTTTTTTTTTTTTTTTAAGAGCTTGGCTTTCATTATTTAGCACTAAAAGAAGTGAAATACAAGTGGAAATAGAATACCTGGAAAAAATATCCACCTGTCACAATATTATGCAACATTACGCTGTTTAATAAAAAAGCCCCAAAATGTTTACCACTTAGGTATTAGGTAATAACTGTTCTTATCTTGAAGTCGCATTCAAGAATCCAATGCTTTCCTGAACATATTAGCAGTTCCTGAGAAGATCACGGTATCATCTATCCCTCAGCTTCTACAATCCTCAGCGAGGATAAGGATCTGGGCTTCCTGTCACTAACCTTGTGCTTGTTCCAAGTACTGATGTATCACACAAGATCTTCCAAACCTATGCATTTCTTCTACCATCAGATTTGGTAGAAATAAGAACTTGTATTTCAAACCAAATCCCAGAGTAGTACGTACTCTGAATCATGCCCATTCCCATGAAGTAGGAAAACAGAGAGAAGATGTCATTACACAATCCCATAATAACAGAAGTGGTCACATTTTTTCCCTTATAAAAGGATCAAAGTAAATGATGACAAGCACAATATTGGTATTTCTAGGCAATGGACATTAAAAAAAAAACAACAGTAAACAACCAATATTTATAAAACAAAGGTTCTGTGGAACAACTACCAGTAAGTCAGACCAGCAGTGGCAACACTACTATGAAATTGAATCTCTAAGGAATTGAGGTCTGAAAACCTTTACAGAAAGCTTTTTAAGTGCTTAGCAGGAAGACAAAGAACAGAGTTGCCAAGCCTTAATGTAGGTTTTCCTATAGAAAAGCCAGAACACAGACAATAAGTGATTGTCAGAGACCAAGCAAACACATAGATCTCCAGAATTACTCAAGAACAAAAGCGGTTCGGTATAAATTTCTTAAATATTTTGGCTATTTGGTTGATGGTTGCTTTCTCAGTCATCGCCACGGTTTCTGTTATAATTTTCTCTAGTGCTACATGAAAGTATCCATCTGTAGAAGGATTTCCTCATGTTTCAATGGCCAACTTTTAACATCATGCCCAAAGCATAAAAATCAAATGGCCAGGGAAATAATCTTTAGTTTATGGTTGAAAATAAGTTTCATTCCAATCCAAAACTGCATAAAGTATCAGTTTATCTTGCTTCCCTTACCAAGCCTGATTCGATCATAGTTTACCGCCTAAAATTTTATGCAAGGCAGGTGTGTTTAAAATGTTACTGACTTGTGGAAACTATCATTATCCATTTTTCATTATGATTCTCCTCCATAACTTCCATTGTTTAGAAAAAGCAGGCTTACTAAGTTCACAGTACACAGAACAAGCCCAGTTTCCAATACCAATGAAAATCCCCTGGACATCTAAATTAAATACAGGTTCTGTCTTGCTTTACATAGCATTCACCCACTCTAATCTACTTGAGTTCTTCCCTTGCAAAATGGACGGAATTTTTGGAACACTATTCACAGAAAGTTTATCTACCCTGCAAAACAAAGTAGAAATTAATAGTTAACCCAGTAAGAAAATCTGAGTGGGTGAATTCACAAGCCCATTTTCATGGACTGACATGCTCAAGTCTACTAGTTCAGGCATATTATCCTCTGTGCTCTGTTATATAGACCATACTACTAAAACTTTGAAACTCTATGTATGATATCATGTTACAGTGTAATATATTTGTATCACAAGATTTACGTTAGCTGAGGAGCAATGCCTTTTTAAATCTCAATATATATAATCCTACATAAAATTTCAGTGTGATCTCTTTCTTGTAACAAAACCACAGTGACGAAGGATGTACAACTAGAGATCAAGATTCACAGGTTAATATTAACATTAGCCATAGAAGAAATAAGCACTTAATTTTCCCAAGTTACACCTTCATTCAGCAGTAAGAGTAGCTACATCAAGTTGCTGAACATAAATTACTTCTCTCACAGAGATACTATCTGTGGAACTTCAGAAGGTTACTCTTAGCTAGAGGATATAGGTAGTTAAAACTAATATATCTATTTTCTTAAGAGAGTATTTTCAGAAAAAAGTTAAATATCACATATGTCTGCCCACAGGTATACTGAGACATAACTTTAAAACTCCTTTTTCATCTCTTCTATCTCAAATAATAATAATCAAACTAATAATAATAAACAGAAATAGTAATCTCTAAAGCATTACAAGATTTTTCTAGTGGAAGTCTGTAAATTTAGATTTTAAAATAGTAGTATTTTTCCTCTTTAAATCCGAAACTCCTTCAGTGTAAAGTGATAGCACTCCAATTATTCTGCAAATATGTCCACCCTTTCTTTTTACTTAATAACTTGAATGCATTTCCATTTAAAAATCTGAACATAATGAGAAAGAATACATGCTGCTGCCAGAACTATGTAATCTAGTTTAAACAGAAAACAGTCCAATCCATCAATTCTTACAATAGCAGAAGTTGTAGCAGGTACTCTGGAGTCAAGTCTTGAGCATTAATGACTTACAGAAAGATTGACATCTATATTAAAGAAAAACAAATTCATTTCTTCTCAGATCAAGATGCCTTCCTTATCTGTTAGGGACACATGATGATTATATTAAATTCAAGGCAGTGAAAAAGAAAAATACTTAAGGAACTTACTTATCACATAGTACATGATCTGAGTGTGATTTACTGTAGTAATACATCAGATGAATACTGTATATTCATTTAGAGCAATTCTTTTATGTAAATTTTGTAACCCTAAAGGAGATTAAAGATTTTTCCATACGCAAACAGAGAATGTTTATGAATATTCTCTGCATTGAACAAGACTTTTTTTAATTAACATTCAAGTTGTCTCCTGTCTTGAGGGGGGAAAAAAAAAAGGGGGAAGGAAATCAGAAACAACAAACAGACCACCAGATGCAGCAGAGGATGCTCCTAGTGGAACTCCTTGTAGGCCTGTGGTAACCCCAATATTGTAGCTTTAATACATAAACATTTGTAAAATACCATTCGTGGTTAACAGAAAACAGCTACAGATGCTATAGATGTTTGTAACCAGTGAAAGAGTACTTTAAGTGACTACAGTCATTTCTAAAACAAAAACATTAAAAAACAGGGAATCTGCACTCTTATAATTTCTAGAAAGGGTAGAGAATAGATGTAATTTAGGTTTGTTTGGCAAAGTTTTAGCTTCAGGGCCCTTAGCACATGAGAGGAAATACCAACTTTCAGTGTAACCTGTCAGATGAAATCTCATTTAGTCTTCTTATTTGGAAAGCTACAATATACTTGAGGTGAAACAGACATCTAAGTTAGGTACTCAGTTAAGGTCCAAACATGTTTCTTTCAAGCAGGGGAGGTAAAAAGAAATTAAGTTGAAAACCCAGCAATTTTGAATTAGCAGATAAGGAAACACAGTTGCTAAATGCACTGCTAGAATAAATAATTCCCAGCACATCAAAGTCACTAAATAAACAAATATGTGAAAAATTGAAGGAACCTAAACCAATAAATTGTTGAGCCATCCAAGAGAAAGCTTCTTTTCTTAGCCTATACAGAACAATCGTGTACCCATGCGCACCCATGCAGGTTTGCTTGCTACTGTCACAGTAAAGCTTAGGAAACTGCAGAGAGGTAAAGACAACCGTCATAAATAAACAAAAACCAGAAAGAGTACATGGCACTCTAACTGTGCAGCTTCAGGTGAACAGACCTTACTTAAAAGACAGCAATCACAGCAAAAGCACTGGCCCCTTCACAGAGGCTCCACTGCCAAGGCATTCCGACAGTGACGTGGGGGCAAGAGAAAAGCTCCAAGAGCACCCCAAAGTATTAGTTCTTTCCAAGTACCACAAATTAAGATGGATCTGTAGAACAGACACATCATGAATGCTAACTTGAAAGATAGAGAGCAAGAGAAAATAGCAGGTGTACATTTAACTTAACACATATCATCAGATTATAAACTATTATTCTAATCTCTAACACCAGAAGAAGCATATGTGAGATTAGCACATATTGTGAAGGAATTTAAGAAAAAAAAAAAATCTTATTTGGATTCAGAAGAGTATTGCTGTATAACATCTATCTTAAGGACCAGTTAAGTCTGTTCCTGTCAGAAGCAACAAGAAAAAAAAATTGCCTTTGAAGAGCAGAAGTTAACCACTGAAATTTAAGGACACAGTTGAACACGATCCCCCAGAAAGCCAAGGATTCCTTTATTTAAACAAAAATTGACCTGCTGGTCATCTGATTAGAAGGACCGAAGACCACCTGCATCATTTCCTCACTTGTGACATTTCAGATAGACTAATAATAAGAGACTTGTAAGGTCATGTAGGAAGATAACTGGAGATGCAAAAGCTCAGTTAGAACTTAATCTAGACATCTCTGTTAAGGATAATAAAAAGTGCTTTTATAAATACATTATTAACAAGAGGAGGGTCAGGGAAAATCTCTATTCCTTATTGGATGGGGGGGGGAACATGGTAAGAGAAGACAAGGAAAAGGCTGAGGTACTTAACACCTTCTTTGCCTCAGTCTTTAACAAAAGGACTGTCTGTCCTCAGAGCAGCTGGGCTCCTGAGTTGGCAGACAGGAACAGGGAGCACAACACCCCTCCTGTAATCCAGGAGGAAGCAGTTAGTGACCTGCTGTGCCACTTAGATCCCAGCAAGTCCATGGCTCTGGATCGGATTCATCCGAGGGTGCCGAGGGAGCTGGCAGAAGAACCAGCTAAGCTGCTCTCTATCACTTATCACCAATCCTGGCTAACTGGGTTGTCCCAGCTGACTGGAGGTTGGCCAATGTGATGCCCATCTATAAGAAGGGCCAGAAGGAGGATCCAGGGAACTACAGGCCTGTCAGCCTGACCTCGGCACCTGGCAGGGTTATGGAGCGGATCATCCTGACTGCCATCAAGCAGCATGCAGAAGACAACCAGAGGATCAGGCCCAGCCAACAAGAGTTTAGGAAAGGAAGGTCCTGCCTGACCACTCTCATCTCCCTCTATGACCAGCTGACCTGCCTAGTGGATGAGTGGAAGGCTGTGGATGTGGTCTGCCTTGATTTCAGCAAAGCCTTTGACACAGTCTCCCACAGCATCCTCCCAGAAAAGCTGGCAGCCCACGGCTTGGACAGGTGCATCCTTTGCTGGGTAAAAAAACTGGCTGGATGACCAGGCCCAGAGAGTGGTGGTGAACAGTGCTGCATCCAGTTGGCGTCCAGTGACCAATGGTGTGCCCAGGGATCAGTACTGGGCCCAGTCCTATTCAACATCTCAGGAAGGGACCTCAGGAGGGACCTTATCACTCTCTACAACTGCCTGGAGGGAGGGTGTAGTCAGGTGAGGGTCGGGCTCTTCTCCCGGGCAACCAGTGACAGGACGAGAGGACATGGCCTGAAACTGCGTCAGGGCAGGTTTAGGTTGGATCTCAGGAAGCATTTCCTCACAGAGAGGGTGCTCAGGCACTGGGATGCACT